>NC_068370.1:31668579-31678579 GCF_020536995.1 Dreissena polymorpha
TACTATAACGAACTACCTATAAAAGCATGTTTCCGCCGTCTTATGAAAGCCTATGAGCCTCTTGTGAAAAAATAAGAACATTAATAATTCCTATGGAGTCATTCCGGTTTATAAATGTGAGAAGCGAAAACTACAAACACACAAGCTCTAGAACACTTGCACGGCTGTATTAAGTACCGGTAAACGGAACTTTCGCGGCCGGGGAAAAAAACGCCCAAATGAATCAAAAATAAATCCTTATATCGAAGGAAAGGTGCCTCAATGTGTTTTTGAAAATGTTTTATCGGCAAGTAAACAAAGACATAAAAAGTGTCAGTAGCAAATGAGAACTAAACATAACAATTAAACAAAAAAGCACTAAAAAGCATATTTAAATTATTTTTTTTTTAAATTTATTACTTATATTTTTAAGAATTAAGATCCCAATGTGTAAATAACCAGAGGTGTAAAAAAATACTTCGGACTTTCACTTGATAAACACGTAATCAGAAATCGAGATGCGATCGAGTAAATTGGTTCGAAATATTGATCATATTTAATATATGATGAACTTATTTTTCTTGATATAACTCAATACAAAGTAAGTGCAACTCCAGCTGCTGGAGCAGTATTACATTATTATTGTATACAATATGTAAGTCCTTTATTTAAGGCAAGTGACCAATTGCCAAAACAGAACGCAACAGCACAATACGAAACAACATACACAAATAGAAGAATAAAGCTGGAGTCACGCCTTGAAACGGTCATTGCAAACTTAACCTCACACTTGGGCCAGCAGTTTTAATGATACATATAAGCGTAAATAAAGTTAAACCTCATAGCATTGCAACTCAAATTAAAAAATAGAAACGGGAATTGCAATGAATTCAATTTAATTACCATTTAATTACTCAATGGTAGGAAGGAGACCAGAGCAACAAAGTTACAACTTTACTAGGAACGATGAAATGAAATAACAAAAACGTGTCAACTACATCTAATCTTTTTACAAAAAGATTTAAGAATGTAGCATCATATATAGTTAATGTTTCAGATCACCATCGTGCACATACAGAAAGAATCAGCAAGACAGACATTAGTAGACAAATATAAATGCATTTATCTTCTGTTTATGTACGTATATACTTTTCATCTAGTTATCACTGTTCAATTTCTTGTTAACAGTTCGGCAAAATGACATTGTTTTTTTTATAAGTTATATTTTTAGAAAAAGAATTATGCAAAGTATACACTCAAGCAAAATAACACACATGAATTAGAAGAATGTTAAACAATCTGTTCGTTAATTGACAATAATAGTTCGAAATCGGAAATGTAATATAGCGTTTGAAACGCTACTTCATCGATACTTCTGGAAACTTTTGTTAACAACATACCATAAAAAAGACAACAGCATACATGCTTTAGTGGTAGAAAGTTACCTTTAGATTCCTAAGATCCCGGGTTCGAACCCCTAGAATGGCACTTTTATGTTTTATTTGTTAGTATAGTTATGTGCTGTTTAATAAGTACAGTGGTGTAAGTAAATTTTCAGACAGAAGCTGGAGTTTCACTTCTTTATATTGCATTTGCAGCGATACTATATATATTGATATGTTAAACATATAAGTACTTCCAACATAATAAACTGTTTATACAAATTATAACAAATGAAGTCATGGGTTACGGATGGTAAGCGTGATACAAAAAAATAATGATTACGAGTGAAATGAATCATGAATGAAAATAAAAATGAAAAAGATGGTATCTTTGAAATTTTAAAGGACTCAAACTTATACAAGTGACCAAACTTATTTTGTTCAAAAATTAACATATTTTTCTTCGTAATTTCTAAAATTATAAAAACAGAATTACATTCTGTGAATGTTTTTCAGTTTTACATTTTCAGCTTTCGATTATCTCTTCGATTTTAGTGTGTACTTAAAATATTCCAAATATCTATCAAAATTGTTGGACATTGTTGATATTTTCATTAAAATATAAAAAAAAGTTAAGAATACTTGTATTTTTCACTTTTATACCTGAGCTATTTTTGTGTGTGTTTATTTCAATTGGCAATAGATCTATACAAATCATCAATAGGTACAGAGACAGCGGGCATCCTTTTTGTATGCTAAAATATTCAGAAAAATGACCATCCATTTGTATCTTTGTAATTCAAATTAATAGAATTAATTATTGAGGAGTGAAACACAAAATTTAATTAAAATGTTCCTCGTGAAAGTATGATCATGACTGTCGAATGCCTATTAAAATCTGAGAAACAAATTAGCCCATTTTCATTGAAACATTTCACTTTATCAATTGCTTCTTACAAGCTTTTTACATTTCCTCCTATATACCCTCCTGTAACAAATCCAGTCTGTTCTGTGCCTGTAATGGATGGTGTTTTTTTATAATTCATTTTGCAATAGGTTTTGATGTTATGTTTTAATCGCAATTAAGTAGAAAAATTGGTCTCCAATTATTTAAAATTAATAGTTCTTTGTCTTCTTTTGGAAGTAATTCTGTAAAGTTTCCATTATCATAGGAATATTTACAGATTTGACCAGATATTTTTTAAATATCTCCGAAATATTTTATAAAAATCCGCAGTTAGACCATCGTAACTAGGACTTTATTGTGTTTCATATTTTTAAAGGCTTCTCCACATTCGTATTCTGAAAGCTGCTCTATAATATCAGTAGTATTGATACTATTTATATTGTTGTTAAACAATTTGGAACGGCTGCTCTGCTCGACACTATTATCTTTTTTTTAAATTAAAACTCGTGTAATAATTGTTCTAAAAGTAAATTATCGATGGAATTTGATATCAACTGATTTCCAATGTTTCTGATATTTTTGTTGTAGCTCATTTTCTTGTTTATTGGTTATTTCATTTTTATGGCTTAAATATGTGTTAGTTTCTTCTCTTATATCCTTTAATTAATTCACATTAGGTGTTTGGGTTAGCTTTTTGGTTAAACTTGTTGACATGTTCCTGGCGGACCATCACGGGTGGTGCTTGGGCATGACCTGGGGTGGTTCGCTGGGAGCACCTTTTTTCTTTTTGTTTGAAGTGTGATTTGTTAGCATTAATATTAAATAAAACAACCTCTTTATCATTTTACTAATTAAGATCCGCTACATTTAGGTCGGTGACTTTTTATTTGTTAAAACCGTTTCATTATTTCTCTAATTCTATATAATATCTATTTCATTATCTACGTGCAGACGTGAAAAGACTGTTACAAATTATATATTAATACATAAAACGTGCAGACGGTAAAAAGACTGTGTTTATCAATTAATTATAAAATAATCAGTTTTCTTCTTTCCTTACTATTGTTAAATATTATTTAAAGTCACCTTGTATCAATTCATTTAATTTCTTTTAAGCGGATACTTGGGGCGTTTTACACCCCAATTATGTGATAAATAAATTTTATGAAAAAGAAAAAAAAAATTTTGGTTAAACTCAACAACTAAATTAATGACATTTTCATTTTTTATCTGATATTCAGTATCTAGTAATAACAAATTGTTTTATTTAAAATACCCGGGACTTCTTTCATGCTGGTTAGTATTCAATATAATTTTAGCAATCGAATTAACTGAGCAATAGATAACATTTGTATATTTTGCAGTCCATCACGGAATTTAAGAGGTTGTTTGAGATTAATAATAATCTAATTTGCATAATATTGGTGGGTGAGTGTCAGAATGCCATGTGTAAACCTGTGCAGTTTGATCTTTTGTTCTGAATATATCACTCAGATCACATTGTTTTATGAGGTTATTTATTGTATTTGATGTTATATGGTTAGAGATATCATTTCCATTGAATGTATCACAGCTATGGTCTAAACCTGCATTAGAGTCACCTCCAATTATAATTGTTTCGTCTTCGTAGTCTTTAATAATATTTTCAAATGTATTATAGAAAGTGATCTCATCATAATTTAGTGTATATAGATTAATCAAAATTACGCTGCTAGCTGATACATGCAGTTTTATTAGTTGCATTCTTAAAACTATGATTTCTTCTTTATTCAATTATGTTTCAATAACATGATTTATTAATTAGAATTTCGACGTCATTGCTATTGGAGCTTTCGCCGCTTAAAAATATGTTACCCTGCTCAAGAAGCTCTCCAATTATTATTGTCGTTCTGAGTATTATATTGATTTTCATGTAATAAAACAACAGAAAATGCCTTTTGATTTAGCCAGCTAAATACTTCATCACGCGTATGCTTTGTCCCTAAATCCTTGACATTTAATGTAACAATGTATACATTTAGTATAATATATTAGTATAATCACATAGCACTGAGTTATGCATATAATTTGGCTTCTTATAGTTTTAAGTACTTCAAAATACATAACGTTATGTTGTCTTGTATATTTGTGTGAAATTGTATTGCAAAGTTTTGCTGTTATTAAAATTGTCTATTTTTTTAATTTGATTTGGAAATAATTGTTTTCTGCCATATGATGCGGATAATGTGGTTATTATCTTTTATTTTGCAATATCTCTTGCGTTTTGTGCATTTGTGCGGGTGTATTTGAGAGTGTGCGTGTACGTGTGTGCGTTCGCGCGTGTGTGTGTGAGTGTGTGCGCGTGTACGTGTGCGTGTGTATGCGTGCTTGTGTGCATCCATGTGTGCGTGGATGTTTGCGTTTGTTTGCTGGACTGTTCTCATCCAAAAAATATTTACATCTTACAGGTTAACATACTTTTGTAATATAAACACTTTGGCAGCGTAAATAGTCACTAAGCTTTGCACATTTAATATCTACAGTTACATTGTAGGGTATGTAAGCATGGCATTTCACATGGAAAATAATGAATAAGTTGAGTTACGCAAACAATAAGGCGGTTGTACACAAAACATATTTTGAACAAAAAAGACTATTAAAACACATTGTTACATATAAAATTGCGCAGTTATACAATACAAATGTGTTCATGTATATAATATATGGTAGTGGTACAACTAATTGTCTTCTTTGCAGAAAAATCCACATGTACGCATTTATATTTCTATTTTAAGAAAGGAAGAAGTTAACTTTACATACCGTACTGTAATCATATTTGGTATCACACAGACAAACTGTAACTAGTTTGGGTTATATATACAAAAGACATTTATACAAAAAGATTAACGCACTTTCGTATATACAAAATAACGCAGCAGTTTTACAATTAAGTATCGTTAGCAATAGAAATGATACAACATTTGTTTCATTTTATTTGTGCGTAAAATGCCTTTTTTCAACAAGAACTGCTCAAGATCATTTATATATACAATATTTTCCTTAAGGTGACAGTAGAAGCTAATATCACCGTTGTTCAATATGTAACAATTCACTATTTGAGTAGAGAACAGTTTTATATAAATACCATTAACGACTAGATTAGATAAGTAAACTAGTAAATTGCATAGTAAGAGTTTACTCAATAGCAAAATAACAGACACACACATGCGCGCGTTTTATTGTCGAATACATAAATAAACCCATAAATATGTACATATATTTACAAGCAAAATGTTACATTTGTCAAGCGTCCTGTATTAACAATCGCAAACTACCGGTAGGGTGCGTAAATTGGATTCATCATTTCTTCATAATGTTTAAAAATGGAAACTTGAAATTGATTTAGTATTCATTCTCGCTCGTGATCAAGAATTTTCGTTTCACGTTCGGAAAAACCGCCTTTGTGAAAACATTGAACTTAAACTCACGCTGGAAATTTGTCTGATATGTTTGTGTTGTGTTCCAGAGTGTCGTAATAAGCTTTAAAACAAGGGTTTGGAAAATGTAAGATAGCTTACATTTGCTTTATGCATTTTGATATTTAGTATGCCGCTTACCGTTGCTAAAAATGTACACTCTTTAGTAGGTAGACTGTGATCTTAATTGCAAAAAAACAATCAAAATAATCTACAGACAACTACATTAGGGTTGCGGATATGCAAGGACTTGAATAATGAATATTTTGTGACACTTAATATTATAAGCACAAAAAACAGACACACAGACAAATGACAATAAATTGGCTTCTGACTAAACTCTGCATTTTTATCTAAATTCAACCCGAAAACGACTGCAATTGCAGATACATTTATCTCTTTTAACCCCCATGTATGGATGAAAAACTAAATTATAATATGATTGTATGAATATGCTGGGATCGAATTTATAAATACATTTCAACAAGGTTAATCCCATGACGGATTATCGTTATGCTTTGTAGGTTAACTTTAAAAAAATGATATATATGATTTATGCCTTTAAGAAATATTGACAACTTCGAAAAAACGAAGAAAAAAAGTGTATTATTGCGGACTAACCAATGCCATTGCTGGTTCTATTCGCGATCAAAGATTTTAGCACGCGACTCATTGTAAAGTATACGAGAATAGCCAATACTTATCGACACCCTCCAATTAAAAGAGCCATTCGGCAACGGACGAATTTCGGGATGGACATATTTACAAATTGTGTTAAAGAAGCAATTTTAATTGCAGTAACAGCATGATCTACATCAAGAAGTTTGTTTTGTCGACTTAGTCCCTTGAAAAAGATGACGCAATTAATATGAACACTTCCTTTTGTTGGTTGTTGTTGTTGTATGCTCAAGCCAAATTGCTGTACTGCAAACTATCTTCGCCTAGGCTTCGATCAAGATTCTCGTAATGCTCGGGTTCCACATCCGCCCTGAATGAAATCAAATCAGATAACGTAAGTAACACATAATACAACCATGTGTTAGACCATTACGCAACTGTTTGTATGCGTTTTAATTCTTAAACTAATCACGCATTATTTATATTTATCATACTCGTATTAATTGATGTTGTAAGAAGTAATCCTTGTGAATGTATTATTATACTAACTTACTCGTTATAAATGGGTGTACATAAATACCACATTCTTTAAGAATCATATCAAAATAAATTATTAAACGTTTTGAAATAACTTGTTTAACCTTTCACATGATACATCTATTTTGACATCTGAAGATCCCTCCATTTCTGCAAATATGTTAGAAAAGTTATTGTTCGTATTGTGTATACTACGATTCTTCATTGGTTTCACATACTACTTTAACAATTATGAGATAAATTACGCACATTTAACATAACAGTATTTGATTTCCTGATTAAATAAATATTCCTTATAATTATATTTTTTGTTTCGGTTTGCTTCTATTGTTCTGAATATGTTTATGTCAGTGCTTCCTTATTCGTTTTGGTCTTACATTATAACAAATTAGAAGAGTGTTGCGCTGAAATAGCTCGCATGTCTCATTCTTACCGTCGGACAAGTTTATCTCTGCTAAGGCCAAGAAAGGAAAGCGCGTCCCTGCTTCTGTAGCTGCGGTTGCGGAGTAGGTAATGCGTGATGAAACATCGCTGTTAATCCGGGTTACAAACTGAGAAAAGTGACACCTCGGTGCATGGGAAATATTATAAGTGGTAGTTGCTTGCGTTAAGATAATACTATCAACGTTTTCAATTGGACTTGTTGTGTATGATTGGTGATGGGTTCTGTCCATATTGTTCTGCAACGTTGAACCGCCAGTCATGGGCTCAATTTGCGTATCTGCGATCTCGTGGTAATTAACATGTGTGTTCTCTTCAGAGGTTACATCTATGCTACTTAACATGACTGTCGTCGTCTGCTGATCTGTAAATTAACAAACACGTTACTATTAAACAAATGAGCAAAAACAGTAATACAATAATGCGTGCTGATTATCCGTGCTGCTTATTGCATGCAGCTATTTTTAAGATGATTCTACCGAAAATAATTAAAGGAAAACTTGAGTGATTACCTCAATCAATGATATACGTTTAAAATGCATGTACTTTTAAGACGCTATATTTTTCTCCCACTCATTTACTTCTTTATATCGTGTTCATACAGACAAGTTACGTACCGCTTGGATGCGTTTTATATCTCCAATATGCGCAGATTGATATGTTTGCTGCTATAATTAGTGCAACAGCGGCAGCAGCAATGATGATTACAAGTTCGCTTTTTGAAAACGCTGTAAAACGAAAGACATATTGACATGGTTGATTTGTAGTAACACTGTTAACATGGTTGATTTGCGGTAACCATGTTTATTGAGTTGTATGCAAGTAATAAACCGATAATTCAACTAAATATATAATTCACGAAGCGATGCATATATGGCTTATGTGTTTTTATTTGCATAATCAACAAATATGTTATTTTGGAAAAATACAATCAAATTAAAAAAAACAAATACGCATAATTTTGGCTGTACACAAAATGTTGTATGAAATTCTGATTATAAGACTACTAATATAGGAAAGAAATGTATAATAAGCAAAAAATGCCTATATCTGGCGTAAATAAAGCAAAAACAGGTGTAAGAAATGTTATGAATTCGAAACAACAGAACAATCAATTATATATTTGCAAAAGACTCCATTTTTATAATATTCATAATAAGCATATAGTAATGTAGACTACGGGTATCAGTTGAAAATGTGCTATTTCATCAGCAAATATGTACACAAAAACAGATACCCTATCAATAGCGGTAGTAAATTGGTTGGGAATTCAAATATTCACCAATGATGTTTACAAACACAATAAAAAATGATGATACTGTTTTACCTAGCCTGCCCCTAAAGATACAGCAAAGAAATATGAGTATGACATTGGATTTGTACACTTATACAACATTTTGCTTCGTTTAGCGCTTGCTTAAAACAAGCGGACGATAATGTGTGATATTACATTAATTTATTGTGTTTAATAGCCCATCATAAGTATCCAAAATCGGGATAGTTCAGTAAATGGTGAACACCTTTCCCATGCAGCCCGGGTTTGATTCGCGATCACGGAAGCATTTGAGTTTGGATGGTGGTAAACGTACTGAAAAAGTGGGGATACTTCCGGCTACTCCGGCCCCCCCCCCAAAATAATAATATCAGAGCAACTTTGAAAATCTTTCTTTAACAACGTAATAGCTCGCAATCGCAGCTATAATTCTCAATACTTTTTTTACTTTCGTGAATTCTATAATTTAATTAGGTAGCCGTGCTTGGAAGCACACCTGGTACACATAATGCAGTCTTAGGCGCGGACAGATGTCTTGATCATGCTTTAAATAATAATAATATGTCAATTTTCTACTTCGGTATTGCTTTCGATAATATGTGTTCAGTTTTAAATGTACATTATTTAGTTCGTGTTTGCGGGATCGTGTTTACTTTACCATTTGCAATAAGTCTACTAGATTAAATATAGAATGTTTGTTTTATCGGAATATTAAATAAACGATACACGTAAAACATGCATAAGTATAAGCAAAAACACAAGGTGTTCATTATTTCTGAAATATTCTTGAGCAGTTCATAACAGAACTTACGATAGAGTTTTATATGTTGTGATGTTAATCAGCAAATATTAATGACTTCGGGAACGTTGCTAGTTTAAACGAAACGAATCCCGGAATAAGCTTGCCAAACCAACTGGTTATACAAACAAGTCAGACCAATATATAACACATGCACGGTAAAACTATTTGAGCTTTTACTATTTACTTTCCACTACCTTTGATGGATAAAATGGATCATTATTAATTGTAATTATGGTTAAGAATTTTCCAATTTAATCGCAATCCGGTGTACGCAATCAAATAAAACCAGCTTTCAATAAACTTACAAATGCTAAAATAGTATTCGAGGAAGCAATATTGGATGCAACCGTAACACAAACTATGGATTTTTATGAGAAGATCATGTATTACGGAAGCGAAAACTCTTATAATTTGAATAACATCTGCAAACTTCATAGCTTATTCTTATGGTTTTCTTGGATATTATGCTCAAGGTATATGCATTCAGATACTCAGTTAAGGATCTTTGGTAAATTAGTGTCTCAAACACATTTCGTTAGTATATGTTTAAACAATATGGGGTCTAAACTTTACAATCGCAATTCAAATGATGATTTACGGGTACGC
>NC_068370.1:31686079-31710652 GCF_020536995.1 Dreissena polymorpha
TCTCTGAAAAAAATCAACAACAGAGTTATTGTTTCAGGAAGAGGAGGTTTTATTTTACAATAACGAACTACCTGTTTAAGCATGTTACCGCCGTCATATGAAAGGCTATGAGTCTCTTGTGAACAAATAAGAACATTAATAATTCCTATGGAGTCATTCCGGCTGATAAATGTGAGAAACGAAAACTACAAACACACAAGCTCCAGAACACTTGCACGACTATATTAAGTACCGGTAAACGGTACTTTTGCAACCGGGAAAAAATACAAAACGCCCAAATGAATCAAAAATAAATTCTTATTCGAAGGAAAGTTGCCTCAATGTGATTTTGAAAACGTTTTTTTCGGCAAGTAAACAAATACACGTGATTTACTGTGTGGAACAACGCGCATCTTGCTCGATCAATTAAGTTTAAATCAAACAGTGTATTCGGACGATCAGACAATGTCCGTTTTAATTATTTACATTTAGCCGGCTAAGTAAATGCAGGACTTCAAACACGAGTGTCAAACAAGGCCCTTACAGTTTAATAGTCGGGATCACAATTAATTTATCAATAACATGTCTAAGGCATGGAGAGTGTCAGTCGCAAATGAGAACTAAAACAAAAAATTAAATAAAAAGCACTTAAAAGCATATTTTAATTGTTTTTTGTTAAATCCATCACGAATATTATAAAGAATGCCACAAGTTCCCAATGTGTTAGTTACAATAGGTGTGAACAAAATACTTCGGACTTTTACTTGATAAACACGTTATCAGAACTCGAGATGCGATCGGGTAAATTGGTTCGAAATATTGATCAAATTTAATATATGATGAACTAAATTTCCTTTAAAAAAATAGGTCAATATAAATAACTGAAACTTTAGATGCTGGAGCAGTATTACCTTGTTATTTTATACAATATGTTGGTCCTTTATTTAAGGCAAGTGACCAATTGCCAAAACAGTACAAAACAGCACAATACAAAACAACATACACACATAGAAGAATAAAGCTGGGGTCACGCCTTTAAACGGTCATTGCAAAGCTTAACCTCACACTTGGGCCAGCAATTTAAATGATACATATAAGCGTAAATAAAGTTAAACCTCATAGCATTGCAACTCAAATTAAAAAATAGAAAAGGGAAATACAATGAATTCAATTTAATTACCATTTAATTACTCAATGGTAGGAAGGAGACCAGAGCAACAAAGTTACAACTTTTCTAGGAACGATGAAATGAAATAACGAGCACGTGTCAACTACATCTAATCTTTTTTACAAAAAGATGTAAGAATGTAGCATCATATATAGTTAATGTTTCAGATCATCATCGTGCAAATACAGAAAGAATCAGCAAGACAGACATTACTAGACAAATATAAATGCATTTAACTTCTGTTTATGTACGTATATACTTTTCATCTAGTTATCACTGTTCAATTTCTTGTTTACAGTTCGGCAAAATGACATTTTTATTTATAAGTTTTAGAAAAAGAATGATGCAAAGTATACAATCAAGCAAAATAACACACATGAATTAGAAGAATGTTAAACTATCTGTTCGTTGGTAATATAGCATTTGAAACGCTACTTCATCTATACTTCTTCAAACTTTTGTTAAGACAACATACCATAAAAAAGACAACAGCATACATGCTTTAGTGGTAGAAATTTACCTTTAGATTCCTTAGATCCCGGGTTCGAGCCCCTAGAATGGCACTTTTATGTTTTTTTTTTGTTATTATAGTTATTTAAAGCTGTTTAATAATTCAGTGGTGTAAGTTAATTTTCAGACAGCAGCTTTAGTTTCACTTCTTTATATTGCATTTGCAGCAATACTTTATATTGATATGTTAAACATATAAGTACTTCCAACATAATAAACTGTCAATACAAATTATAACAAATGAAGTGATGGGTTACAGATGGTAAGCGTGATACAAAAAATAATGATTACGAGTGAAATGATTCATGAATGAAAATGAAAATAAAAAATATGGTATATTTGAAATTTTAAAGGACTCAAATATATACAAGTGACAGAACTTATTTTGTTTAAATATTAACATATTTTTTTCTTTTTCTTTTCTAAAATTATTAAAACAGAATTACATTCTGTGAAAGTTTTTCAGTTTTACATTTTCAGCTTTCGATTATCTCTTCGATTTTAGTTTGTACTTAAAATATTACAGATATCTATCAAAATTGGTGGACATTGTTGATATTTGCATTAAAATATAAAAACGTTAAGAGTTCTTGTATTTTTCACTTTTATACATGAGCTATTTTCATATGTGTTTATTTAAATTGGCAATAGATCCATACAAATCATCAATAGGTACAGAGACAGCGGGCATCCTTTTTGTATGCTAAAATATTCAGAAAAATGACCATCCATTTGTATCTTTGTAATTCAAATTAATAGAATTAATTATTGAGGAGTTACACACAAAATTAAATTAAAATGTTCCTCATGAAAGTATGATCATGACTGTCGAATGCCTATCAAAATCTGATAAACAAATTAGCCCATTTTCATTGAAACATTTCATTTTTTCAATTGCTTCTTACAAGCTTCTTACATTTACTCCTATATACCCTCCTTTAACAAATCCAGTCTGTTATGTGCCTGTAATGGATGGTGTAGTGTTTTTTTTTTAATTCAATCTGCAATTGGTTTTGATGTTATGTTTTAATCGCAAATAAGTAGAGAAATTGGTCTCCAATTATTTAATGTTAATAGTTTTTTGTCTTCTTTTGGAAGTAAAGATATGGTACTTTGTTTATAAATTTCTGTAAAGTTTCCATTATCATAGGAATATTTTACAGATTTGACCAGATATTTTTTAACATCTCCGAACTATTTTATAGAAATACGCAATTAGACCATCGTAACTAGGACTTTTGTTGTGTTTCATATCTTTAAAGGCTTCTCCACATTCGTATTTTGAAAGCTGATCTATAGTATCAGTAGTATTGATACTATTTATAGTGTTGTTAAACAATTTGGAACGGCTGCTCTTCTCTACACTATTATCTTTTTTAGTATTTTGATTAAAACTCGTTTAATAATTGTTCTAAAAGTAAATTATCGATGGAATTTGATATCAACTGATTTCCAATGTTTCTGATATTTTTGCTGTAGCTCATTTTCTTGTTTATTGGTTATTTCATTTTTATGGCTTAAATGTGTGTTAGTTTCTTCTCTTATTCTTCCTTTAATTAATTCACATTAGGTGTTTGGGTTAGCTTCTTGGTTAAACTCAACAACTAAATTAATGACATTTTCATTTTTTATCTGATATTCAGTATCTAGAAATAACCAATTGTTTAATTTAAAATACCCGGGACTTCTTTCATGCTGGTTAGTATTCAATATAATTTTAGCAATCGAATTATCTGAGCGATAAATAACATTGGTATATTTTGCAGTCCATCACGGATTAAAGAGGTTGTTTGAGATAAAAAAAAATTCATCTGCAAAATATTGGTGGGTGAGTGTTAGAATGCCATGTGTAAACCTGTGCAGTTTGATCTTTTGTTCTGAATATATCACTCAGATCATATTTTTCTATGAGGTTATTTATTTTATTTGATGTTTGATGGTTAGAGATATCATTTCCACTGAATGTATCACAGCTATGGTCTAAACCTGCATTAGAGTCACCTCCAATTATAATTGTTTCGTATTCGTAGTCTTTAATAATATTTTCAAATGTATTATAGAAATTGACGTCATCATAATTTAGTGTATATAGATTAATCAAAAATACGCTGCTATCTGATACATGTAGTTTTATAAGTTGCATTCTTCAAACTATGATTTCTTTTTTATTCAATTAAGTTACAATAACATGATTTATTAATTAGAATTTTGACGTCATTGCTATTGGAGCTTTCGCCGCTTAAAAATATGTTACCCTGCTCAAGAAGCTCTCCAATTATTATTATCGTTCTGAGTATTATATTGATTTTCATGTAATAAAACAACAGGAAATGCCTTTTGATTTAGCCAGCTAAATACTTCATCACGCGTATGCTTTGTCCCTGAATCCTTGACATTAAATGTAACAATGTGTACATTTAGTATAATGTATTAGTATAATCACATAGCACTGAGTTATGCATATAATTTGGCTTCTTAGAGTTTTAAGTACTTCAAAAAACATAACGTTATGTTGGCTTGTATATTTGTGTAAAATTGTATTGCAAAGTTTTGCTATTATTAAAATTGTCTATTGTTTTAATTTGATTTGGAAATAATTGTTTTCTGCCATATGATGCGGATAATGTGTGTATTATCTTTTATTTTGCAATATATCTTAAGTTTTGTGCATTTGTGCGGGTGTATTTGAGAGTGTGCGTGTACGTGTGTGCGTTCGCGCGTGTGTGTGTGAGTGTGTGCGCGTGTACGTGTGTGTGTGTGTGTGTGTGTGTGTGTGTGTGTGTGTGTGTGTGGTGTGTGTGTGTGTGTGTGTGTGTGTGTGTGTGTGTGTGTGTGTGTGTGTGTGTGTGTGTGTGTGTGTGTGTGTGTGTGTGTGTGTGTGTGTGTGTGTGTGTGTGTGTGTGTGTTGTGTGTGTGTGTGTGTGTGTGTGTTCGTGTGTGTGTGTGTGTGTGTGTGTGCGTGTGTATGCGTGCTTGTGTGCGTCCATGTGTGCATGGATGTTTTCGTGTGTTTGCTGGACGGTTCCCATCCAAAAAATATTAACATCTTACAGGTTAACATACTTTTGTAATATAAACACTTTGGCAGCGTAAATAGTCACAAAGCTTTGCACATTTAATATCTACCGTTAAATTGTCGGGTATGTAAGCATGGAATTTCACATAGAAAATAATGAATAAGTCGTGAAACGCAAACAATAAGGCGGTTGTACACAAAACATATTTTGAACAAAAAAGACTATTAAAGCACATTGTTACATATAAAATTGCGCAGATATACAATACAAATGTGTTCGTGTATATAAGAAATGGTAGTAATACAACCAAGTGTCTTGTTTGCAGAAAAATCCACATGTACGCATTTATATTTCTATTTTAAGAAAGAAAGAAGTTAACTTTACATACCGTACTGTAATCGTATTTGGTATTATACAGACAAACTGTTACTAGTTTTGGTTATATATACAAAAGACATTTATACAAAAAGATTAACGCACTTCGTTTTATTGTCGAATACATAAATATACCCATACATATGTACATACATTTTAAGCAAAATGTTACATTTGTCAAGCGTCCTGTATTTACAATCGCAAACTACCGGTAGGGTGCGTAAATTGGGTTCATAATTTCTTCATAATGTTTAAAAATGGAAACTTGAAATTGATTTAGTATTCATTCTCGCTCGTGATCAAGAATTTTCGTTTCACGTTCGGAAAAACCGCCTTTGTGAAAACATTGAACTCAAAATCACGCTGGAAATTCATCTGATATGTTTGTGTTGTCATCCAGAGCGTCGTAATAAGCGTTGAAACAAGGGTTGGGAAAATGTAAAATAGTTAACATTTGCTTTATGCATTTTGATATTTAGTATGCCGCTTACCGTTGCTAAAAATTAACACTCTTAAGTAGGTAATCTTAATTGCAAAAAAAGCAATCAAAAAAATCTACAGACAACTACATTAAGGTTGCGGATATGCAAGGACTTGAATAATGAACATATTGTGACACTCAATATTATAAACATAAAAAAAACAGACATTCAGGCGAATGACAATTAAATGGCTTCATGGCGAAACTCTGCATTTTTGTCAAAATTCAACCCGAAAATATTGCAATTGCAGAAACATTTATCTCTTTTAACCCCCATGTATGGATGAAAAACTAAATTATAATATGATTGTATGAATATGCTAGGATCGAATTTATAAATATATTTCAACAAGGTTAATCACATAACGGATTATCGTTATGCTTTGTAGGTTAACTCATTAAAAAATGATACATATGATTAATGCCTTTAAGAAATATTGAGAACTTCGAAAAAACGAAGAAAAAAGTGTATTATTGCGGACTAGCCAATTTGTCAATTGCTGGTTCTATTCGCGATCAAAGATTTTAGCACGCGACTCATTGTAAAGGATACGAGAATAGCCAATGCATATCGAAACCCTCCAATTAAAAAAGCCATTCGGTAACGGACGAATTTCGGGATGGACATATTTACAAATTGTGTTAAAAAGAAGCAATTTTAATTGCAGTAACAGCATGAACTACATCAAGCAGTTTGCTTTGTCGACTGAGTCTCTTGAAAAAGATGACACAATTAATATGAAAACTTCCTTCTGTTGGTTGTTGTTGTTGTATGCTCAAGCCAAATTGCTGTACTGCAAACTATCTTCGCCTAGGCTTCGATCAAGATTCTCGTAATGCTCGGGTTCCACATCCGCCCTGAATGAAATCAAATCAAATGACGAAAGTAACACATAATGAAACCATGTGTTAGACCATTACTCAACTGTTTGAATGTGTTTTAATTCTTAAACTGATCACGCATTATTTATATTTATCATACTCGTATTAATTGATGTTGTAAGAAGAAATCCTTGTGAGTGTATTATTATACTAACTTACTCGTTATAAATGGGTGTACATAAATACGACATTCTTTAAGAATCATATCAAAATAAATTATTAAACGTTTTGAAATAACTTGTTTAACCTTTCACATGATACATCTGTTTTGACATCTGAAGATCCCTCCATTTCTGCAAATATGTTAGAAAAGTTATTGTTCGTATTGTGTATACTACGATTCTTCATTGGTTCCACATACTACTTTAACAATTATGAGATAATTTACGCACATTTAACATAACAGTATTTGATTTCCTGATTAAATAAATATTCCTTATAATTATATATTTTTTTCGGTTTTCTTTTATTGTTCTGAATATGTTTATGTCAGTGCTTTCTTATTCCAATTTGGTCTTACATTATAACAAATTAGAAGTGTTGCGCTGAAATAGCTCGCATGTCTCATTCTTACCGTCGGACAAGTTTATCTCTGCTAAGGCCAAGAAAGGAAAGCGCTTCCCTGATTCTGTAGCTGCGGTTGTGGAGTAGGTACTGGGTGATGAAACATCGCTGTTCATCCGGGTTACAAACTGAGAAAAGTGACACCTCGGTGCATGGGAAATATTATAAGTGGTAGTTGCTTGCGTTAAGATAATACTATCAACGTTTCCAATTGGACTTGCTGTGTATGATTGGTGATGGGTTCTGTCCATATTGTTCTGCAACGTTGAACCGCCAGTCATGGGCTCAATTTGCGTATCTGCGATCTCGTGGTAATGAACATGTGTGTTCTCTTCAGAGGTTACATCTATGCTACTTAACATGACTGTCGCTGTCTGCTGATCTGTAAATTAACAAACACGTTACTATTAAACAAATGAGCAAAAACATTAATACAATAATGCGTGCTGATTATCCGTGCTGCTTATTGCATGCAGCTATTTTTAAGATGATTCTACCGAAAATAATTAAAGGAAAACTTGAGTGATTACCTCAATCAATGATAAAAGTTAAAATGCATGTACATTTAAGACGCTATATTTTTCTCCCACTTATTTACGTCTTTATATCGTGTTCATACAGACAAGTTACGTACCGCTTGGGTGCGTTTTATATCTCCAATATGCGCAGATTGATATGTTTGCTGCTATAATTAGTGCCACAGCGGCAGCAGCAATGATGATTACAAGTTCGCTTTTTGAAAACGCTGTAAAACGAAAGACATATTGACATGGTTGATTTGTAGTAACACTATTAACATGGTTGATTTGCGGTAACCATGTTCATTGAGTTGTATGCAAGTAACGAACCGATAATTCAACTAAATATATAATTCACGAAGCGATGCATATATGGCTTATGTGTTTTTATTTGCATAATCAACAAATATGTTATTTTGGAAAAATACAATCAAATTAAAAAAAAACAAATACGCATAATTTTGGCTGTACACAAAATGTTGTATGAAATTCTGATTATAAGACTACTAATATAGGAAAGAAATGTATAATAAGCAAAAAATGCCTATATCTGGCGTAAATAAAGCAAAAACAGGTGTAAGAAATGTTATGAATTCGAAACAACAGAACAATCAAGTATATATTCGCAAAAGACTCCATTTTCGTAATATTCATAATAAGCATATAGTAATGTTGACTACGGGTATCAGTTGAACATGTGCTATTTCATCAGCAAATATGTACACAAAAACAGATACACTATCAATAGCGGTAGTAAATTGGTTGGGAACGCAAATATTCACCAATGATGTTTGCAAACACAATAAAAAATGATGATACTGTTTTACCTAGCCTGCCCCTAAAGATACATCAAAGAAATATGAGTATGACATTGGATTTGTACACTTATACAACATTATGCTTCGTTTAGCGCTTGTTTCAAACAAGCGGACGATAATGTGTGATATTACATTAATTTAATGTGTTTTATAGCCCATCATAAGTATCCAAAATCGGGATAGTTCAGTAAATGGTAAACACCTCTTCCATGCAGCAAGGGTTTGATTCGCGATCACGGAAGCATTTGAGTTTGGATGGTGGTGAACGTACTGAAAATGTGGGGATACTTCCGGCTACTCCGGCTCCCCCCCCCCCAAATAATAAGATAAGAGCAACTTTGAAAATCTTTCTTTAACAACGTAATAGCTAGCAATCGCAGCTATAATTATCAATACTTTTTTTACTTTCGTGAATTCTATAATTTAATTAGGTAGCCGTGCTTGGAAGCACACCTGGTACACATAATGCAGTCTTAGGCGCGGACAGATGTCTTGATCATGCTTTAAATAATAATAATATGTCAATTTTTTACTTCGGTATTGCTTTCGATAATATATGTTCAGTTTTAAATGTTCATTATTTAGTTCGTGTTTGCGGGATCGTGTTTACTTTACCATTTGCAATAAGTCTACTAGATTAAATACAGAATGTTTAATTTATCGGAATATTAAATAAACGATACACGTAAAACATGCATAAATATAAGCAAAAACACAAGGTGTTCTTTATTTCTGAAATATTATTGAGCAGTTCATAACAGAACTTACGATAGAGTTTTATATGTTGTGATGTTAATCAGCAAATATTAATGACTTCGGGAACGTTGCTAGTTTCAACGAAACGAATCCCGGAATAAGCTTGCCAAACCAACTGGTTATACAAACAAGTCAGACCAATATATAACACATGCACAGTACAACTATTTGAGCTTTTACTATTTACTTTCCACTACCTTTGATGGATAAAATGGACCGTTATCAATTGTAATTATGGATAAGAATTTTCCAATTTAATCGCAATCCGGTGTACGCAATCAAATAAAACCAGCTTTCAATAAACTTACAAATGCTAAAATAGTATTCGAGGAAGCAATATTGAGTGAAACCGTAACACAAACTATGGATTTTTATGAGAAGATCAAGTATTACGGAAGCGAAAACTCTTATAATTTGAATAGCATCTGCAAACTTCATAGCTTATTCTTATGGTGGTCTTGGATATTATGCTCAAGGTATATGCTCTCAGATACCTGGTTAAGGATCTTTGGTAAATTAGTGTCACATACACATTTTGTTAGTATATGTTTAAAAAATGTTGGGTCTAAACTTTGCAATCGCAATTCAAATGATAATTTACGTGGACGCATATACAAGTTTATTATTTATTAATACATCGCTAAAACATCAATTCTAACAACCTTACATGTAATGAGCTCAAATTACAATTTTTCAGCCAATTTTGTGTTGTAAGTCAAATAATGAATAAGTTCACGGTGGTAGAAATCGTTACTTTTATTCTCGACAATCGTTACTGATTTCTTTATGAGGTACTTTGTGCATCGGTAGAAAATACATACTGTAATTTATATCATTAACGCATAACGTTCAATTAAGCACCGTATTGTCGTAGGTTCGTAGTTTCACAAATAAAAATGTATTTCACCGGTATTTATACTTTTTCGTTTTACTTTTTGTAAACTTATGATCATAATCTGTTAAAATAATTATTAACGTTAATTACGGTTTTGTTTTCTATGTAACTCTTCTTTAAATGATTTACAACAAAAAAATCGACCACACATTTTTTTTTTACAACAAAAGTGTCTTAAGTTGTGTCTTTCGTATTCATTTGTCTTGAGCTACATTAAATATCATGCACAAATGAAATCGAACAGCCATTTACGTTTATAACAAAATAAAATAAAATGCTTATCAAAAAACGAATCGGCCTCAGAGTCCAAGCCTCAATTTCAACCATTTAAATGTTTACAAACTAAAATTTGCAACTTATATCTCCTACGCGTTTCAAATGAAACAACGCGAACACATTTGCTATTGTTGTATCCGTATATGAACTCTCTGAAAATGTCAAACATGGTTAGTCGTTATGTAGTCGTAATATCATGGTTATTTCATACACGAATTAAAACGTACACTGTTAATAAAAAAAATTAAGATATGGAATTTATTTATACTTCCTACACATGGTATTACGATGCTTTTTGGGGACATGGCTCTTACACGGGGTTTTTCAAGTTAAACGCAAAATACCGATCCTGGTATTTGCTTGAAAAAATAATAAGTATACAATTAAGAAAATGTTATGTGCTAGTTCGAACATTAAATGTTTTCATAATATTAAATAACAATTATTAAAGAGAATCGACAGAGTAATATTTCAAGTATTCCTTTAAATTGATGTTCATATAATTATCCAGAATTTAATCTGCCATATACCTTTATTGCTCAGTTCATCACCCGTATTCGATTCTCTATTGTTCAAAGTATTCACGTAGTTCGTATCGATTGTGGTATATTCAATCGAATAATTAGTGTTGTATATTTCTGTAAAAACAAAAAACGCAAGACTTCAAAAAAGCCTCACAAGCAATAAGTAATGAGCAACAACCTCACTTTAAATCATTATGTCATACATTTAATTTACGATTTGATGTTGGGACACTAACCACCAAAAATAAATAAACAAAAAAACGTTAATAACGAAAATATTTACAATTATTATTATTTAAAACATATCATGTAAGTAACTAAATATGTCAATACTTATGAAGATAAAATAAATAAAAGTAATAATGACTACTACTAGTAGTTGAAGTTCTAGTACTAGTAATAGTAGTAGTGAAAGTAGTAGTGGACATACGACGAGGAGGAGGGGATGAGGAGGAGAGGAGCAGCAGCAGCAGCAGACGCAGTAGCAGTTGGCGTATATCAACATATCTTACCTTTCAATTCATTTGTAGCAAACGTAACGTTTGGAATATGTTGAGATTTGCTTTCAACATACGGTAATGTATTGTTTTCATATTTATGAAAGGTAAACGGTCCACCTATTTATATAAAACACACTTGCTATTATAAATGCGTGACACTATGTGTCGTTAATTTCAGTACATTATATGGTATGGAACTTTCGGACACCTGTTCTATTCATCTTCAAACTTAATTGCAATCATTTAAATCAAAACTAAACTTATTAAGCTATGAGAATCGATATTGAAAATCAACTTTTGGTACGTTCGATATTTATTCGATTGTATTTGTGCGTTCGATTGACTGAATAAGTAAGATTATACTACCTTTGAGGTATTTTGATCAATGGTATTGCGATTGTGCAATAAAATAGTCATTATGAATATTAAAAGTGAATATCAATTACATATATTGTGTTAATTTTAAATTTAAACATTAATTATCTCTTCCGGTTGATCATATGTACATTCGAATCTATAGTTACCTCTGTGTATGTTTATGACTGCTTCACTGTATATAGGTGCATTGTCGTGTGTATAAGTTCGACACTGCCATTGGTCCCCGAGGTCAGCCTCGGAAGTTACAGTAAGGTTGCACACAACATTGTGTTTGCAAATACATTTTGCAGTTATCCCCGGAGATGTGTCGGGTGTAAAACACGCATATATATTGTTGACCACACCTACGACATCCACAAATGTATCATTTCCCACTTTTTTTCGAGTAAACACTCCATAAGATGTCTCGTTGAATGCACATGCTATTTCCAACGTAATATCAGACACTATGGTGACAGTCTGTGAAACTGTAAATACAGATTAAAATGATTAATTGTAAAGAAAATCTAGTAAACTCTTACTAAAGAAAACTAATTTTTAGAAATACTGTTTCAGCTACTGCTGCTGCTTCTACTTCTACTGCAGCGGTTACTACTTCTACAACTACTACTTCTACTTCTACTAATTCTACTAATTCTACTACTACTACTACTACTACTACTACTACTACTACTACTACTACTACTACTACTACTACTACTACTACTACTACTACTACTACTACTACTACTACTACTACTACTACTACTACTACTACTACTACTACTTCTACTTCTACTGCTACTTCTACTCCTACTACTCCTATTCCTACTACTACTTCTACTACTACTACTACTACTACTACTACTACTACTACTACTACTACTACTACTACTACTACTACTACTACTACTACTTCTACTTCTACTACTAGTACTACTACTACTACTACTACTACTACTACTACTACTACTACTACTACTACTACTACTACTACTACTACTACTACTACTACTACTACTACTACTGCCGCTACCACTACTACTACTACTACTACTACTACTACTACTACTACTACTACTACTACTACTACTTTTACTACTACTACTACTACTACTACTCCTACTACTTCTACTACTACTACTACTACTACTACTACTACTTCTACTACTACTACTACTACTACTACTACTACTACTACTACTACTACTACTACTACTACTACTACTACTACTACTACTACTACAACAACTACAACTACTACTACTACTACTACTACTACTACTACTACTACTACTCTACTACTACTACTACTACTACTACTACTACTACTACTACTACTACTACTACTACTACTACTACTACTACTACTACTACTACTACTACTACTACACTAGCTACTACTACTACTACTACTTCCTGCACTACTACTACGTACTACTACTACTACACTACTACTAACTACTTATTACCACTACTACTACTACTGCTACAAAAAACAACAACGACTACTACTACGCTTCTACTACTACTCCTACTACGATTATTACTACTACTACTACGACTACTACTACTATACTACTACTACTACTACTACTACTTACTACTAACTACTACTACTACTACTACTACTACTACACTACTACTACTACTACTACTATACTACTACTACTACTTACCTACTACTACTACTACTACTAATACCTACTACTACTGCACTGACTACTAACTAGCTACTACAATAACTACTACTACTAATCTACTACTACTACTAACTAACTACTAAGCACTACTACTACTACTACTACTTACTACTTACTTACTACCTACACTACTACTACTACTTACTACACTAATACTACCTACTACTACTACTAACTACTACACTACTACTACTACTACTACCTACTACTACTTACTACTACTACTACATACTACTACTAATACTACGACTACTTACTACTACTACTACTACTACTTACTAAACTACTACCAATTACTACTATTCTACTACTTCTACTACTGCTTCTTCTGCTACTACTTTTGTCTCTACTTATGTTACTACTTCTTTTTCTACTTATTATGATTATACTAATAGTTGATACAATAACAGCCTATTATTCTATTGCCACTCTGCTCTACAAACTCTACTCAAACCATATGTGTTATATTTGTTTAAACACGTACATCCAATCGCCATATATGATGCCAATATAACCAAAATGCAGTAGGAGTTAATCATCGTGTCAACGTTTATTCATCGCTTGAAATAATAATTGACTGACTAACACTGAACGCAATAAATTATATACTTTTCCAAGGGGTTTAATGTTTAAGTTACGGACAACAATTACGGTACTGAACGCTTTAACTTCCTTTATCATAAATGTCATGATTTGCGGAAGAAGAGAATTTAACCTATCAGCAAACTTTGTAATGGTGTACGAGTTAGTTTTGCAAGGTCAAAACCTGTCTACAAGTGCGGGCTTTCAATTTTAATATTAAGGAAGGATCATTGGAAGATGATCCTCACTTACTAACATGTCTTAATCGTACGGCTTCTCCTTATTGTTGTTTGCATAAATATGTAATAATATACTCCAACCAAGGAGGCAGGGAGGGAGAGAAATAGGGATGGGGGGGGCATAAGATAAAGCATATATAAATGCTCATTATCAGAGAGGGAGACAGGGCGTTTAAACATAAGATGAAACCTATTTAAATGAATATATCACCTCATAAAACAACAAACACCTCAACCATAACATTTTTATTGGAGACTGTGATGTAAATGTGATTTTTACTTTAAACAATAACAGTTTGTTTAAATTATATACTTACACGTGATTATATTATGAGAGTTTTGCTTATTTATGTCGTCGTGTTAATTACACCTCTCCAAGTTTCTGAAGTTAACTTAATATGCTTTAAGTCGCAAAAGAATAGTTATAAGTCATTTTCGTGGAACCGCGAAATGTACAAACCGATTATAAGTGCGGTAAACAACCTGTCCGATAGGGAAATATACGTGTGGACACTGATATGTAAATGATGAGTTTACATGGATGACTTGTATAACTGTAAGTACATGTTAGTTCGTTATTTGAATTAAAGATATATTAGTAATGCAATACTTATTATTTCTATTATATTTATTTTTATCATACATATCCAGGCACGTCAATAATAAGTAGTTATTATCCTCACGCTTTTGAAAGCGTGGGGAAATTGATCTCCGCCGTCTGCACGTCTGTCCTGGACACTATCTCCTCCTACACTATAAGCACTAGAACCTTGAAACTTACACATATGGTTGCTATAAGCATATGTGCGACAGTGCACTATTTGGACCTTGGTCAAAAGTTATGGGGGTTGGGATGGGGCCGGGTCAGAGATTTTTACTCATTGTTTGAGGTTATTTTACATTAACTTCTTCATTTCTTCACCGATTCACTTCTAATTGAAACTGAAAATCTCTTATGACAATACGGTCAATCTCAACTATGCATGGCCCATTAATCAACCCTAGGGCGCCCCGACCACATAGATCACGCCCACCTAAAATTTTGTTTTAACATAACTTCTTCATTTATTCACCAATTGATTTCAAATTAATACTGAAATCTCCTATGGTCTATCTCGACCATCCATGTCCACATTACCTACCCGGGGGCCCCACCAAAATAGGTCTTGCCCACCCAAAATTGCCTTTTAATATAATATCTTGGGGATACGCGTCGGCCTCTGCCGCGCCAATTCTAGTTTACAATCAATTTTAAGTGAATTGTTGGTAATTTTTTGTTATTGAAAAATCATTGGAAACTTTTTTCGGAATAAAAAAACAAATAACATATGTGATGTTCCCGGAAGAGGAACTTCCATTTTACAATAACGAGTTACCTGTTAAAAAATATCACCGTCCTTCTATGAAAGCCAACGGGCCTTTAATAAAAATAAATACATATGAAAGTATATGAAACACATGAAGTTGTTCCGGCGGATACATAATTTATGCAACCGATGTAAAACTCCAAACCCATCAGAAACATCTACCATCAAAACTCAAGCACAACAATACTAATATTGTTGAAAAACGCTTTAATCCAAAACAAATTGCGAAAGGTGTAATCTTGATTATACCAACTACTCTTCGATTACTTCATTTTATCATTTCGTGTTTATGTTCAATGATTGGTAACTCCATCGAATGCATTGATTACGTGGTTATCTCATATGTGTGGTTCCAGTTGCGGACTGTATCTTCTCGATATGTATTGTCGTGTCAGCTTTAATTGGAGCCTTGCTTGTTATTAATAATTTACTGATCTGCAATCATCGTAAGATATCCATTTCCCTTGTCTGGTTTCCCGTCACATATTTGTGGCAGGAAATTCTGTTTTATGTTATTCACCCTATTGTGTATTTGTTCAAAATCGGTTTTGTAACTTTTTGCTGTTTGCAGGTTGTTAGCAAATGTGTGGTGTATGTCCTAAAGATATATTTTTGTTTATTGTTATGTTGTAAAATCTGCCTCTATATATACAAAATTCTACGCATGAAATGACACACACAATCATGGTCGTAAACGTTGCTGCCAAGACGTTGTACTATATTCTATTTTTGCTAAATGTTTTCCTTACAATAATGAAACGACCGATTGTCAAACAATGCCCTAGAAGTTATTTAGTCAGGGGCACAGTAAATTGAACATTTACATGTCTAAGACATGAATAATGACAGTCGAAAATAAGATTTAAATTTTTGTTTAATGTATTACCAATATAAGAAAAAGAGACATCGGGATCAAAAGAATACTTAGAAATAATGAGGAATGGGGTAAATTGATGTCCGCTATAACGGTGATGTACTGTATTTTAAAAAATACAACCTATACTGAACTTCGAATGAATATTTTTATTTATTTAAGTGAATTACTCTGAAACTCAACTTCACGGCGGGCATTGATCAAGTGTTGTTAATTGCGGCTAGATGTCTGACTACTTTCATGAAACAATAACGCATAGTAATATTGTTCGATGAAACATTGAAACATTAACTTCCACTTGGAAGCATTGGTGACAGTTGTTTGAATATACATTTACTATCGGATGAACTTATTTTCCTTGATATAACTCATTTTGAATGTCATTACAAAATACATGTTAATTCATTTATCTAATGTTTATGTACATGTATACTTTTCATTTAGTTACCACTGTTCAGATGACTTGTTCACAGGTCGGCAAAATTACTATTTACGTATACAATCAAGCAAAATAACACACATGATTAAGTTAAATGTTACAACAAAATCGGTCTTTTATGGATATTAATCTATCGAAATCGGAAAAGCAATAAAGCATTTGAAACGCTTTTCATCGATATTTCTGCAAACATTCCTTAGCCAACATAACATAAAAAAAGCAAATAGCATACATGTTGTAGTGGTAGAACCGAAGAAGGGAACATGTATTATAACTGTGGCGAAGGTTAAATTTTTCTTTTCAGACATTGCATTTACAGTCATTGCATTTACAGCGATAATATATATTGATATTTTCAACATGTAAGTCCATCAAACATGATAAACTGTAAATACAATTATTACAAATGAAGTTATGGGTTAGGAATGGTACGCGTGTTACGAAAATAATGATGACGATTGAAATAAATCTTAAATGAATGAATGCCAATTAAAATGAAAATGAAAAAGGTCTTGTATCGCAAAACGTGAGGCGATTGTACAGAAAACATATTTTAAACAAAACAAAACAACTATTAAAGAACATTTGGTTTATATAAAATTGCGCAGTTATACAATACACCTGTTTTTGTATATAATGTATAGAAGTTGTACAACCAAGTGTCTTGCTTTAAGAAAAAATCAACAGGTAATTATTTCAATTTTAGAAAGAAGGTAGTTCAACAAATGGACTTGGCAGACGTTTTGTTATCAAATTTGGTATTCTACATAAAATGAACTTTAGCAGACAAACTTTAATCGCATTTGGTAATATATACAGAAGACAATTATACAAGAAGATTAACACACTTTCGCATGTACAAAATGCAATAAAGTATCGCAATAAAAATTATAACACGTTTCATTTTATTTGTGCGTAAAATGCTCTTTTTTCAACAAAAACTGCTTCAAGATTATTTAAATATTCAAAATGAAAGGTTATACAATACATTCCTTAGGCAACGTAAGTAGCTGATATCACCGTTGTTTAATATATAACAATATATATAACAATACACTATTAGAGTAGAGAACAGTTTTACATAAATACCATTTACGACTAGAGCAGATTAGTAAAATAATGAGGTGGATAGTAAGAATTGAATAAATGACCAAAAAGCAGACACATAACGCGTTATTGTCGAATACATTAACATACCCATAAACCTTGTTCATACATTTACAAGCAAAAAGTTAAATTTATCAAGCGAGATGAAAAACGCCAACTAGGTTGCGCAAAGTGGAATCCAAAACGTTTTTTTCCCTTTAATAGAAGCTTGATTTAGCGAAAACAAAATAATTAAAAAGAGTGAATATATATTTTCCACACATTACAAAAATGATTTCATGGTTAGCAATATTTAATAATACCACGATAGCCCGCGTGTAATGCTTAATTTGTCGAAAGCAAAAGTATCAAGCTTCTCGCTATGCTTTTGGAACATTAAAACATATTATGGAGTTATACTTCTCCAATGTTGTTTTAATTGAGTATTTTTGGTATAAATTATAACTTAACTTTAACATATATTTTAACTAGTTTTTTCGACATTCATACATTAAATAATGATAGATGTCAACTGTTATCAGACAAGTAAACTGTTATGGCGCAAAATATCAACGCTGTTTTTTTCAAACGCAATAATTTCGATTTTTCCATAGACAACAAGGTAAAGTAGTAAATTATTTAAAAACGTTAATGTGTTTATCAAGTGGCGTTAGTATCAAACACGCTTAGTAACAATAAAAGCATAATTTCTTAAATTAAAAACATGGAAAAACTTGAAGTTGATTTAGTATTATTTTCCGCTCGTGATCAAGAATTCTCGTATCACTTCGGAAAAACTGCCTTTTTGAATACATCTTATTGAAAATCGAAATCACGCCTGGAAATTCAACTGATATATTTGTGTTGTGTTCCAGGGCAATCGAAATAAGCGTTGGAACAAGAGTTTCATTAATATGATGGGATCGAATGTATAAAATTTATTTCAAAATATTTAACCCTATAACGGTATCTCGTACTGCTTTGTGGGTACACTCATCAAAAAAGCATACATATGATGCATGCCTTACGAAATATTGACAACTACAAAAACGAGAAAATAGTGTATAATTGTGAGCTAACCATCAATTGCTGGGTTTTATTCGCGACCAAAGGTTTTAGCACGCGAACTAATTATAAAGGATACGAGGATAGCGAAAGATTATCGAAATGCTTAAATTAAAAGAACCATCGGTAACGGACGAATTTTGTGATGAACATATTTACAAAATATGTCTTAAAAGCAATTTTAATTGCAATAACAGCATTAACTACACCAAGCAGTTTGTGTTTTCGTCTTAGTCCTTTAAATTAGATTACACAATGTACATGAAAATGGCCTTTGGTTTGTTGTAGTTGTTGTTTTGCATGTTCCCGGCCAAATTGCTGTACTGCAAACTTTCTTCGCCTAAGCTTCGATCCATATTCTCGTATTCCGGGTTCCACATCCGTCCTGAACGAAATGAATTAGACTGTTACGTAAGTGTTGGTATGTTTTAATGCTTAAACTAGTCACGCATTATTTATATTAATCATATTGTAATAAATGATGTTGTAAGAAGTCATCCCCGAGAATGTAATATTATACTACTTATTCGTTATAAATGAGTGTACATAAATACGAGTTACTTATTAAGAATGATATCAAAATAAATCATTAAACCTTTTTAAATAACGTGTCTTACCTTTAACATGATACATTGTTTTAACATCTGAAGATCCCTCCATTTCTGCAATTATGCTAGAATAGTTATTGTTCGTGTTGTAAATACTATTATACTTCACTGGTTCCACAGAACACTTTAGCAATTACAGTAACATGTATAGATAAAGTGCACACACTTAACAAAACAGCATTTGATTTCAGGTTTAATTGAATAATCCTTATTATCATAATATTATTTATTTTTGGTTTGCTTCTAGTGTTCTGAATATAATTATGTCAGTGCTTTTCTATTCGTTTTGGTTTTAAATGATTACAAATACGAAACGTGTCGCGCTGAAATAGATCGCAGGTTTCAGTCTTACCGTCAGACATGTTTATCTCTGCTAAGACAAGAAAGGAAATTGCTTCCTTATGTAGCTGTGGCGTCGATCCTGAGTGATGAAACATTGTTGTCATTCCGGTTACAAACTGAGAAAAGTGACTTTGGACTTGCTGTACATGATTGGTGATTCGGTCTGTTCATATTATTCCGCAACGTTGAACCACCAGTCATGGGCTCAATTTGCGTATCTGCGATTTCATGGTAATGTTGTCTTCAGAGGTTATTCTAGGCTACTTAACATAACTGTCGTCGTCTGCTAATCTGTAAATTAACAAAAACATATTACTATTACAAAATGAGTTGAAACATTAGAACAATAATGCTTTCCGAGAGTCCTTGCTGCTTATTGTATGCATCTTTTTTTTTCAAATATGAATCTACCAAACATAATTACAATGGAAACTGGAAGTGCTTACCTCAATTATTTAAAATTGGCATTGGGGTAAATGTATTTAAATTGAAATGCATGTTATTGCCAGACGCTATATTTTGCTTCCAACTATCGTCACCGTGTAGGGTGGTTCCGAACACATGAAGTATCAGGAAATTGTTATCCAGCGTTCCACTACATGATGCTATTAGAGAAAAGCTGTTCACACAATGTTGGCTTTAAACAACAACAAATAGGACTTGCTCAACTGCTTCAAAGTTTTCTGAAACAAGCTGTATTGAAGATATGCATATGCTACTAGTACCCTTGATAGTTATACATCACACGATTTGGCATATGTAATTTTGCGAAATGCCCAGTACTTTACCAGTCATTTCCTGTGCATTTTGAAACTGTAAATAGGATATAATTCATGAAAGCGATATCTAGTAGTAGTAGTAGTAGTAGTCGTTAGTCGTAGTAGTAGTAGTAGTAGTAGTAGTAGTAGTTATAGTAGAAGTAGTAGTAGTAGTAGTAGTAGTTAGTAGTAGTAGTAGTAGTAGCAGCAGCAGTAGCAGCAGCAGCAGCAGCAGCAGCAGTAGTAGAGTAGTAGTAGAATGTAGTAGTATTGTGTTATTATTCGATCTTATTAAGATAACCGTTATATTGGCCAAATATTGCAAAAGTTATTAATAAATAATGACTGATTATAACCGTATTTGCCATAATATCGCTTTTTAGGAATTATTTCATATAAAATTTTCAAAATGAATAAGAAAATGACTTGTAACATACTAGCGTTTTCGCAACATATGCAACATCGGGTGATGTCTTCAATAAGCATTTGCATATCTTCAATAAAGCTTGTATCAGAAACGTAAAAGCAATTAGCTAGTTCTAAATGTTGTTATTTTCAGAGAAAAAAATGCTGTGCACAGCCCCCTCTAGCTAGCATCATGTAAGGGATGGTTGGAGAACAATATCTGATACTTTCATGTTTTTGGGAGCGCCAGTGGTCATAAAGTCAAGTTAAGTACCGCTTGTGCCCGTTTTAAATCTCCAATATGCGCACATTGATATGTTTGCTGCTATAATACGGGTCACGCCAGCAGCAATAATGATTACCATTTCGCTTCTTGAAAACGCTGTAAAACGAAAGAAAATATTTCAATAACAGCTTTATGTATATTCTGACCTCATTTCTGCTGTATAGACAAATACATATAATTTTGAAATTCAGATTCCATAATATTAGTATAGCACACTACTCTCAAAGTATTATGTGATTTTTGTTATTTAACAACAACAGTTAAGGGCTCGTTCTTACAAATGGCAGATAATGGAAAATCGGTAAAGTTAAATCTTTAGTTTAATAAGGTCGTATACACAAATAGTGTGATCATTTACCTCAAGAGCATACACATTCAGGGCCTTAATTGCTCGTTTATAGAAAAGTTTAACACTTAGTACGTGGAAATCAATATTGTTGTTTTTCGAAATTGATGTTAAAACCCCATTTTTATAATAATTAATAAATACATTTTTAATGAAGACTACGGGATCAGTTTAAAAGTGTTATTTCATCGGAAAATATAACATAAAAAATGATAACACATCAATAGCAGTAGTAATAGGTATGTTGAACTCAAATATTCACCAATACTGTTTGCAAGCACAATAAAAAAAGACAATGTTTAATAGCTTCCCCCTAAAGATACAAACCAATAAATATTAGCACGACATATGGCTTGTACACTTTAACAACATTTAACATCGCTTATCGCTTGTTTGACACATGTCAAACGGACGCTATTGTGTGATGTTACATACGTTTCTTGTCTAAAATTGCCCTCAAAGATATCAAAAATGGTAACAAAAATGCGCACAACTTTGCGCTTTTTGTATTTTAAGTTCTTTGAAAGACAATTAAACTTCGATGCATTAAGTATAGAGACGTCACTATCAGATTCGCTAGCAGTGACATACATGTATGTCCTAACTGATTTTAAGAATGTCCTGAAATTTCGCGAGGATCGACACTTGATTGTTTTAAAAAAACATCGAATGAAACCATCTGAGCTATGTTTGTCGGTAAGTGCAGTGATTGGTCAATGCCCTCTCCTGGGCGACCCGGGTTCGATTCGCGATCACGAAAGCATATGAGTTTGGATGGAGGTCTTCACACCGAAAAGCTGAGGTTTCATCCGGCTACTCCGCTTCCCTCGACATCACAAGACCACAGCAAAATAGAAAATATTCCATTAAGTCTCTATAACGCTCAAAAATCAAAGAAAATTTCGTAAAGTATTTCGTAAAATAAAGTTAACACCTAAACAATCAGTGTTCCTTATAGCAATAGCCAAAATTTCAACGCTAGATGTGGTATGATTAAATAGATTTTTGTAGATACAAAATGCTCGGTTTTATTTATTTGTGACCACAATAAATCCCATGTAATTTCCTGCGAAATATCTATTGATACGACACACGAACACTAAAATGGTACCATGTTAAAACCATATAAAAACGAGCATTTTGTATCCACAAACATCTATTTTAACAGACCACATCTGGCGTTGAAATTTCGACGATGGCCATATGTAACAATCATTTTTATTTGTTCAGCTTTATTTTACGAAATATTGTACGAAATTGTCGTTGATTTTGAGTAGTAATGTTACTTTAACAACGGAATATTTAATAAACGCAAATTTCAACACAATTTCTACTTTCGGGAATTAAATTCCCTATAACGCTTAAAATAATCGAAAATTTCGTAAAGTATTTTTAAATAAAGTTAAACCTAAACAATCAGTGTTCCTTATAGCAATAGCAACAATTTTAACGCTAGATGTGGTATGATTTCATAGATTTTTGTAGATACAAAATGCCCGTTTTCGTGTATTTGTGACACAATTAATTCATCTTTAATTTACCGCGAATTATCTTATATTCATACGATAAACGAACACTAAAATGGTACAATGTTAGTGTACATTTGTCGTATGAATAGATATCGTTGCAGGAAATTAAAATGGAATTAAATATGAAAACCAATAATTAAAAACGAGCATTTTATATCTACAAACATCTATTTAAACAGACCACATCTGGCGTTGAAATTTCGGCAATTGCCAATGGAACACTGATTTTTAATTTTATTAGCTCGGCGTTTCGGCGGAGAAAACACGAGGTATTGTCATAGCCAGCTCGTCGTGTCGTGTCGTCCGCCGTCCGCGTCCTGCTAAAACCTTAACATTGGCTCTAAAATCAAAGTGCTTCCACCTACAACTTTGAAACTTCATATGTAGATGCACCTTGATGAGTTCTACACGCCACACCCATTTTGGGGTCACTAGGTCAAGGTCAAGGTCACTGAAAAAGCTTTTATTTATTCAAACTGCACCTGCAGCCGAGTTTGGCACCCGTTATGCGTGCTCTTGTTTTATGAAATATTGTACGAAGTTTTCGTTGATTTTGAGTTATAATGAGGATTTAATATGTTATTAGGTTGGAGTGTTTGGACGCACAACTGGTTCACATAATGCAGTCGTATGCGAGGAATAAACATGCTAAAAATTTAAATAATATGTTAATATTTTTTAAGTTCATGTTTGAAGGATCGTGTTACTTTAGCATAGGGAAAACGTCTTCTATATACAAATAGTTTATCGGAATATTTATAAACGATACTCGTAAACCATCCATAAGTATCGGCAAAACACAAGGTATTCTTTGTTGTGATTTATCACAATATCCATGATTTCGGTAACGTTGCGTGTTTAAAAGAGGATCCCGAAATAAGCTTGCTTTTGCCTAAACAATTTATACAACAATGCGTATCCATAGAATATTATAACAACCATGCACACTACAAACTATAAACCTTTTTTATTATACTTACAATACCTTTGATTGATAAACTGGACCATTCCTAGTTGTTTGATTAATTCGGGTTTTTTACATAAAAAAAACGCAATACGGGATAGGCTTATTGCCACAGTCACTGAAACACGTTGCAGCTAGCTTTAAATGTTATTTATATATTTACTACGATTTTCATTTTAAGAACTGGAACGCATTTGTCATTTTGAAAGCCGTATATGAACTGTCAGAAAGTGTCTTATATGTTTAAGTCGTAATATAAAGTCGTAATATCCTCTATCTGTCATAGACGAATAAAAAGACACCGGTTCCATTCGGGTTTTTTTAACAATTACTTACATTATATTGTCTTGCACATAGGTA
>NC_068370.1:31710752-31827490 GCF_020536995.1 Dreissena polymorpha
AAAACTCACCCCGTTTTAGTATCGAGATTCGGCGGATTGTATTTGTTTGTTTACTTCCTTCCTTGTATACATTCGCCTCTTCTTGTATCATAAATATCTCGACAAAGAGGTACGGCTCTTTTGAAGCATAACTGTCCTATTGGGTATATATCTATGTTAGGGGGATTTCAGAAAAGTAGAGAGGTTTTTTCTTCCTTCCGCCCTTGGAGGTCCATTCATACTTCTGTTGTCATATTATATTTCGAGCCTTTTCTTTATTATTTTGCCATCAGATTGCAATCAGATAATAGAAAAGGTGTACCCCAAGAAAACCATACTTGGGACAAGTCGCTTCTATGTTTTAATGTTGTAACTATTGACAAATATTCCCATACCCTCATCAGTAACAAAGTTGGGTACATGAAAGCTTATGCTTTTAGCTCTGGGTCAATATCGATGCTTACTAATCCATCATATTGGAGTTATGTAAAGCTTCAGATGAACAGACTGAAAGCTATATATAATCTTTTCTGCAAGAAGAGGGTCGGATTTTTGCTCTTTATCGTTGTGCCATGTTTCATTGTGTTTGCAATTGTAGAAATAACACTTTCCGTTGTGTTTTTACGGTTTTCCGGTAATCAACTGGATGTACAATCGTTATGCGAGGTTACACAAAAACACTTGTTGAGATGTTCCGTACACAAAAAGTGCTTTCCAAAGTTGGACATTTTACATTATTAAATTAATATTCAGTTTTTAATTGGGATTGTTTTCGCATATTTTGTTTTCAGCGTATGCTCAATTTTTATCGATTCCTTCGTGTTCCTGTCAGAAGTTTAATTTCAGTTTCCTCGCTGTATTGTTTACCCGTCTTTTTCGTTCGGATATTTATTCTTCGGTATAGTGTTGATCTACTATGTTTTAAAATGATCGCCGGATTTGGGAAGACTATGCTGAGTTTTTGGCTGATATAGTAGATGCATGCAAAGAACTGGACAATGACCCGTTTGGGGTTCAAATGGTTGGCGATACAATAATGGTTTCCGATAACCGGTTCAACAATGTCAAGAAACTACAATGCAACGACATGACTATAGAACTGACCACGCAACAACGAAATGCCATACGTTGTTCCACCAAACGCAAGGCAACTTGGTTGCATTATAAGAATCACGACGCCGTTGGAGTTTCTAAGGCTTTGTTTATGAAGCTTGTCGATGTCCATCGTCCAATTCATGTCAAAATTGCGCAAGGAATCTTAAAACTTGGACTTATAGTTATTTTAATTTTATTCACTGCTAGTGTCCTCAGGCAGAAGCCGCACACAGTTATCAAAGGTATATCTGAAGTGATGCATGTTGTGTTCGTATTGGTCATCGGTGCTTTGCCAAAGATACTGGAAATAGCGATTGAACACGCGGATCACTCAGTCCAGAAAGAGATTCTTCTGAGGAAACTTAAGGTCGATATTATCAGATACATTGACTCAGATGCAGAATTGGTTAACGTTGAACATTGAAATGTTGATATGATATGTATATTACCAAAATTTTGTAATGTGACTTATAACTCAAATATGTTTACTACTTTATGTTTGTGATTTAACGCTTCATACGAAAGCTCGTGCACACATTTATAAACAATATTTAGCAATGTGTATTAAACGCTTTTGAAATCAAATGCTAATTTTGCGCTTTAAATATAATATATTGTAATGTTCAAGAAATGTTTTGATTTGTTCCCTTTAAACATGGAGCTAATTACTCCACATACAAATGTATTGCAGAAGCGCGACAGCGATTTTAATAGTAAAAGTAGTGAATATTATCTCAGACAAATTATGCCATCTTTTCATGCGTTTTGTGCACTATTGCTACCGGTTTACTTTTGTGTACAGTTAAATATAATAAATAACGCAGATTCCGATTTCATTATTTCGTAATTACCTTGTCGACGACAGTAATCCAACGGTACATAGGAGTTCTTGAAGATGCTTAATGGCCAATAAAAAATAATAAAGATTCATTATAATTGTATTGGACCCTTTACAACTACTGAAATAAGGCACATAGCGTGTGATATAAGATTATATACGAAAATATGTATAACGAAGCATGAAAAGCCGAGGTATTATAGGTTATGCGGTAATAAGGTTTATGCTGTCAGTTATAGGGGATACAGGTACGGTTGAGTGTGGTATCTTTTAAAATTAATCGAAGCGTGCTCCGTTTGTGAAGTGTGCTTCATCCATATCCTTATGTTTATCTAAAAAATAATTTGACATGAACGTGTTGTAATTCCCCATTTTTCCATATTCATTTTGTCAGTTTTTTTACTATCTGAAGATTTATGTACCGTTTGCATTTTGTTTATTTTGTTCGTTCATAGCCCCGTTCTAACTTGAGCATGTATATATCCTAATCAAATCATGTTTGAAACGAACAGCAATTTCTTACAATTAAAACAATTTTGTTAATGTTGTTGTTGTTTTTAAACTCTCGCCTAATGAAATAAAATACTGCAAGTGTGAAGAAGCTGCGTTTATCTTGAATGCTGACACCAACACTTATTTTAAATGAGGACGGCCGCGCTTTATTTTTAACACTTTGCTTTACTGGCAAACAGTAACACACACCAGAGTACCAGAAACATATCAATTACCCTAGTAACATTATCCCTCCTCTGAAAAGATGTAAAAAATGCTGAGCCATTTTAAGGGACTCTTATACCAATTCGAACATTAACTTGAAAAGCAGAAGTACTAACTTTGGTAACAATATCATAAATACCGGAAAAACTTCCTTAGTGTTTTTTTTCAAAGCCGACACTCAACGAGTATCGCTTGAACAATGAACCGGAAAAAAATGTACCGGATTTTAGATACCAAACACGCAATGATGTATGCGTTAACATTTAACTCCACATGCGAGTCGCTTTTGTTCTAAACGCCGACTAAAAGTATCCATTGAAAGAACTTTCGTTTTTCCCGCTTAAGGTTCATGGGGGGGGGGGGGGGGGGGATAATAAATTCATTAAACTTCGCTTTGGTTTTTTCTTCATTCAATGTGGTACAATATGGTCAAACTATAAATCATTTTAAAGCTAAGAGACGAATAGAATAACATAAACACATTTTTGACATTCAATATTTGTGTGCTTTATTTCATATTTGGTTTAAAACCAATATATTTTTACACTAATTTACAAAATCTCAATCTCAAGTTAGGAATGATATGCACTACCTTAAGTTGAATAATACAAAGCTATATACATATACAAGGTCAAGTTAGCAACATTTCACAGAAAATTATTGTCATAAAACAACAAATGAGTTTTTATTCAACTGCCTTTTTTGGATAAATTTCCTAAACAAAGTTCTAAAAATAACTAAAACGTAACTACTTTTTAAAAATCCTGGTATGGTGGATAATAAGAGTCACAATTCTATTTCAAAGGCTTAACAATTTTGTTATTTACCTCTCAACCAAATTGCAAATTTTAAACCATCTCAAATTGAAATAGATTGCAGGCGACATATAAAATTGTAAAGGAATATAAGAAATTGGCAAACCGATTGATTTTATATTTCGATTCCTTCTACCCATTTTGAAAGCGTGGCCCTCGCTGTGCTCCGTAGAAAAACGTGCAAAACAAATCGGTCGAAACCACGTGCAGTTGTGAGAAAACCGGGTATATGTATACACATACCTGAGAAAACACATATTTATTTTGACAGTTGGGTGGCAACTAGTAAAACAACTATTAACATTATCAGCAAGAGATTCGCACTAAATAACAGAAATAACCACGTAGAGATATCATCACTTACCCTATTTCAAATATTTTCCAGCTGAAAATTGTCCCCCACACGTCTTTTTTAGTTTATTTGTATTGTTTTTCTGGAGCCGAAGTGCATCTCACAGAATATCCATCCAACTTCCGTTGTTTTCACTTCGTTATTAAAAAAATCCGTTTAAAAGATTATTCTACTTTTAGATTGTTAAGCGATGTATTATTATATATTATCAATAGAATAGTATACCGTGATGAATTGAACGGAGGTTACGTATCGATCTTTCTGTCAGTCTGTAAGCGTACTATTTTTATGGCGCAATAATATAAGTATGGTGATTCGACAACAATTGTAAACATTGGTGAAATGCTTCTTACATAGTTATTCTTTGAGTGTTTATGAGGTCTGATCGTGCAGTTGCAAACATCAACGGAAAGATTACAATCCAATGCATTTGTCATCGTCAACCGTTTGGAATGTCAATTAGGCGATGAGTGAGTTTTTAGCATGTTTCTTTCTATTTTATGTAATATTATGAATTTACAAATGGCTGCCCCCATGGTGATGAAATGACATGTGTTCGAGTTTTGATATTTCTAAATATGTAAACTTTTTTTACTATTTAAGCGTAACTTGCCCTCGTCAATGTCGATATTATTCACTAGTTATATAATTTTCCGCCGAAATACGTGGAATAAACATGATTCAGATTTTTGAAAATAATGTATATTTTAGTGTTAAAATCGCTTTTGTATTTTGATTGATTTTGTTGATGGTATGATACGTTGATGTACAAAATTGGTAGCTGTTTGAAGGAAAAATTTTCAATGTGGCACTCTTCCTTTAGTCAAATTTGAGTTCAATGCTAGGCGTCCCACATTTTTCAAAAAGAAGCCTCTACATGAACCTTAAGGAAAATAAAACATCGTTGTCACCTGCTAAGATTTCATTCTTTGTATCTAAGTCTAAAGTAGATCTATCAACAAAAAAAGTAAAAAAGCTATGTAACAGAATGAGTAATCATGTGATAGTCACGATGGCGACGTCCGTGACGAGACATGTATTTTTCGCCGTAAATACGTCTATTAATTTTATTAATTTGTTAAATGCCGTTCACTTTCCATTCATAGAAGTAAGAAAATGATTCATTAGCGTTTACTTCGTATCAATATTCGCTCCATATCTGGGCTTTACTCGCTCCGAAATTTCAAAGCGGGATCCATTGCATCACCAGTGACGTCACCATCTATGTATAGAATGAGCGGGATCACACAATTACAGCTCCCGCTAATAAAATTTGCAGCGAGTAAAGTTAAAAAGCGAATATTAATACAAAATAAACGCTAATCACTTTTTTCACTTATATGGCTCGAAAGTGAGCGGCATTTAAAAACTAAACAAAAGTAATAAGGGTATAAAACGGCAAAAAAATCTTGTTCGGCACACGGACGTTGACATCTTGAGTTTATTTTGATTGTCACGTGATTGCCACCCTTTGTGTAAGGCGATTTTTCTCACAAGACATTTGCATACTTCTGGTTAGAGTTGCACTCCTGTGTGTATAAATTTCGACAAAAGATATGTCACATTATTGGAACAGAACAGTTTATTTACGACTGAAGCATATATAGCTTATCGTCAAAATAACAATCAAGCAATAATTAATACACGTGCGTCAAAATAACAACACTTATGTTTATGCATTTTACTAATATCTGGTTTTTGTTAGAATGTTATATGTAAGTGAAGGCTCTTTATTATTTCATTGAAATAAAGTTAGGTAGATGTTCAAAATCTGTAGCTAATTGATTGAGAAAAAACATGCTGTTAGATATCATATACAAAATTTCAACTCTGAGGAAAAAAATATCTTTATATTTTTGGCTCTAAGTTTCAATGTCATACAGAAATTAGCAAGACGAATCAATATAGGTTTTCTGGTCGCATTCAATAATTGTAACAAGAAATATCTTTAACAAGAAATATACGGCGTTGATTGTGGTCGATGTTTATGAACGATCAAAAGTTATCTCTATGAGATAATCAAAGTACTGGCAGTACTGGTGTGACGATGCTTTTGAAGAGGATGGATATAAAACATCAATTTAAGTTTATCTATATCACCACACTTGTGTATGTTGATACGAACATTTGGGTACGATAAAAAAAATTGGGTACGAAAATTTTGGGTACGAACAAAAAATGTGGTACGAAAACAATTTGCGTACGAAACATTTTCGGTACAAAAAAAAGTTTAGGGGTACGGGGAAGTAATACCCGTGGGTAACTTGACCCATTGAGCGAAACTGGGAGGCGGGTCACATTCTTGTTCATTAAGTATGGCAATACATTCATGATGATTCTCGAAAGTAGGTATGAGCACATAGCCGGACCATGTGAGCTCAATCGTATGAGCACTTGACTATCCGAGTTCGCCCACGAACATATGGATAAGTTAACTAATATCGAAATGACCTTATACATGTATATGCTGAAATCTAACAATCGAACGAAATATCAAATATCGTATTCAATATGTAAATTTTAAATGATTGTGCCCGATCTTGAGTTTGTTGCCTTGTTTGAGTCTATACGCGCCTAGGCTGCACCCAGTGTGTGTATTTGTGTTTTCCAAGGTAATGAGTTACCTCCGCGCTGAGGCTGCATAATGTTGGGACCCGAAGTGTGTCCAGCACTCCTACCTAATAAGATTAGATTGACGACAGTTGGGACGAATTTTGAATGATAGCTGCAATTTTGTTTTGTACTGAAATACTTTTTAATATTTTATATGGTCAAATGCTGCGGGGGGGGGGATGAGATTTTCCGGAAAACAACAACTGTCAGGAATGGTGACCACAAAACATACAAAATATAACATTGCGCCGGGAGCGGGAATCGAACCGGTGGTCGTACAGGCGATAAAGCGAACGTCCTTACCACTGCGCTAACGGGACGGACAATTACGCTAAAAATGTTGTTTTATCTATATATATATATATATCACAGCAGTGCAGCGTTTACAATTTGCAGGTTCGAAATCGTTCGCATTCTTTAGTTTTTTGATCACGTAAAAGTTAATTTTACATGTTTTTATTCGCAATTTATTTACTAAATCGAGAACAAATATCAAACAAAATAGAGAAAATATATAGTTGTTTCATTGGTCCATAAAAATAAAATGGATGTAAAATAACTAATTTGAAATTAACGTTCTGATACACTATTGAATCTGTTTCCCCAGGATATGCTGTTATATTAATATTTACCTTTATCAACACGAACGACAACTCTGCTAGGAGAATGTTATCAATGAAAATCAACGAGCAATCTCCTACGCAGGGGCGAATGCCAAGGGAAGTAACTGAAAAAATCGAGTTATCTCAATCGGACTGGCTCGGTCTTTTACATAGGTCGCCATTGTGAAGAATTTGTTAACTGGTTATCAAACCTTGGACGCTGCTGTTCCAGCATCGTCAAAAGTAGCGGATGCCTTTTTTTCTGCGCAGTTCTTAGCTACATCACAAGCAAATCAATTACGGGGTGTTGCGCCAGATTTCGTGGCTTATTTTGATTTATGTGATATTATTACTCAGATATCTATATTTACAGAATAGAAAAACACAAGAAACATGAAAATAAACGAGTGCATATAGGTCAGCCGGCAATACTCGAATCTTATTTAATTGCATAATTATAGTATAGTGAATTATTGTGCTCGTGCTTAATAAACTGGTCTAAATGGATAAATATTTCTAATTAATTTTATCAAAATTGGTCCTTATCATGCAAATGTTGAAAACATATTAAAAATCGATGATTGACATACCACAATAATATCGCCGAATATCTTTATTTAGTATCTTTCTGATCAAAACATACTTCAAGTGCACAAAGTTTACGAGACGGCGTTTATATAAAGATTTCTGCAACTGACCGCAAACTGACCTTGATACCTTGCGGATTGGAATGCAATGCATTAAAGTTAGGTAACAATTCTGCTGCTGAAACGACGGCTTGTTTACGCCAACTGTACACGACCAAGGCAACAGCTGTGCCTAAAATATTGATATATCGACAAAGCGACTAAACGAACTATTTACTCCATCAGACAAAAATAGCATGGATTCCAATTTTTCCTTCAATGAAAAGATCGCAACCCCTTCTGCGAACTCCGGTGATGAACTGTATATAAACTCTGACTTTCACACACTGGCCGCGAATTGACCCGAAACCTCGCGGGTTGAAATGCAATGCAAGTAAGTACTAAATATGAGAAAATAGCCTTTAGTATAAACGCTTTTGCGCTGGTAATTCTCTGAAAATAAAAGGTGAACGCACAAACTGTATTTATGTCGAAAATTGATTGTAAAACTGTTCTATCTATTGAGCCTTTTCATTAGAGATAAAATTGTTTCATGCAGTAAAACAGTGTTACAAAGACGCGGATATGTTTCCAATGTTCTGGTGTTATACTCAAATCAGCCAATGGAATAAATGAAGTGTATTCATTCGTACCTAGCCGCGGGAAATTTTATTTGAATATTATTGGACACTTACAAAGGTCAAGTCAGGGTAAAAAGCTGGCTTAATACAGTTTACGCCGAAAAATGATATACAGCGTTGGATTTGGTGGAAGGTAAAGTGTTCAATGAAGGAAATCAAAGATAGCGAATGTCTTTTTCTGTGCAGTTCTTAGCTGTATCAAACGCAGTACGGGATGTTACGCGGAGTTTTCGCGGCTTATTTTACATTATTACATATTGCTGGTCATAAACCTATAGATACAAAACAGAAAACCAAAAAAGAATGAAAGTGAAATTAAAACATTAAGTCAACCGGCCACACGCGAAGTATCCCTACATATTTTAAATATTCATACGCGCGTTATTCGAACAAACCTGTTTTAGTGGTTTGTCAATTATTAACAGTATCGAGAATCATCGCGCTCATGCTTAATAAATTAGTCAATATGGTGGAATAATTCTTGTTTAATTAATCAAAATTATTATTTTTCATGGTATTGTCGAAAACACATTAAGAATCTAGTATTGACAACCATAATTATATCGCTGAATATTTTCATTTAACATATTTCTGGTCTAAAGAAAATTCCACAGTCCAGGGTATATGCCAGATTCTTGAGTCAGATAGACTTCAGTCCTTATTAGCAATACAATAATGGTCTGTAGCTGTTAATGAGATAACATGCTGAGATTGAACCTTTGAGAAGGTTAACTCGAGAAAGTGATTTATTGCTGCTGACCACAAGTCTTCCAGATAAACCCAAACGCTTCACCTAGTTCTAGCGATAGCGTCTATATTATATAACGATGATTTCACTGGCCGCGATCTGACCCTGATACTGGCGCTGAAAATAAAATGTGCACGCACAAACTGCATTGATGTCGAAAGTTGAGAGTAAAACTGTTTTATCTATTAAGCCTTTTCATTAGAGTTAGAATTGTTTAATGCAGTAAAACAGTGTAACAAAGACACGAAGAATTTAAACTTTAAATTAAAGAAAAATAACGGCAAAATTATTGTACCACGTAGCTAGGTTATCATCACGTGGTTGGTTATGAAGGCAGGGATTTGATCCAATTATGCTGGTTCCAGTCAAATCTCTGCGCGGAGGATGCAAAGAGCATTACATACGATCTTCCATACAGACGCAAGGTGGAACGAATGAAAACATCCAATACCAATGTATGCACAATGGTTGTGTGGATATTTTGTTCTTCTAGTCCGTCTTATTGTACATTAGTTCCCTCTGTCGAATACACATGTATACATCCATTGCACATGTGTATAGTTTGAAACGCGACATCCATTGAAATGTGTCGATTTATAATGAATATTTTGCAATTGTTGATAACATTTTGCAGGACGATTTAAGGAACTAAAATATATAATCGAAACACCAACGTTTGCAAACTGTCTCTTCAAAGACCAGCTCGTTAATTGATGGAGAGTAATTTGGTTCCTTTTTCCTAGTTTCTTATTTCTTATTCGAAGTAAGAATAAGAAACAGTTCCTTATTCCTTATCCAAAACATTTGATACAGGCTTTTGAGGAAGAATAATAGACACAATTCCTAAGTTGATCAAAATGCAATAAAAAGAATACTCTTACTTTATGCATTACGATAATTGTTATTGTTTTTTTGTTTTTTGAAAAGGATTTGTTCTTTTTACCGAACTTGCATTTCCTACTTCGTACATCAACCAAACCTAAAATCTGTATATTTATTTTACATTCATGTGGCATTAAAATGTAATCTAGTACCTTTAGACATATTTTAAGACGAAATCATTGGATATGTAGGTTGATTATAAAAGCTTTTTATTGCAATACATTTCGACGTACTTTTACTTAATATTACCCCAGGTCCTTTATCGCCGCTGCCTTTTTACTTATTCCCGTCGAATAAGGAACTGAAATTCTGTTACTTACAAAATAAATTAAAGTGAACCTCATTGAACAACATATCAACTATTTTTTTATGTATATAGCTTGGATATTAAAAATATTTATTGCAAAACATTTCTACTTTGTTTTATTTAATGAAAACACTGCCTAATTCGGGTTGAATATGAAAAAGGGAACTGATTCCTTATTCATATCAAATAATGTCTGGCATTTTCTCGGTATTTTCAAATTATTTTGAAATTAACAACAAAGACCGATACATAAATGAAATTCAATATAAATATAGGTTTTTAATAAAAAATATGTTTTGCAGTACATTTCTACTTTGTTTTATTTAATGATACCACAGTTCTTATTAATTCGGTTTTAATATTGAAAAATACGGAATTGTTTTCTTATTCCATATTCAAATCGAATAAGAAACTGGCATTTTCTTGCATAAAAAGTAAATTAAAATGAACCAAAACACTGCACACCAATGAAAATAATCGTATATGTAGTTTTGATATTAATCTTGTTTATTACAACATATTTTGATTTAGTATTTTTAAATGATAGCCCATTTCTTTTTCGCATTGGAATTGCAGCGTAATTGGGTGTTTAGTGTAGTAACTGGTTATCACATACGTTACCGCATCTGTGTGTATTTAATGAAGGGTTTGTTAAACTTTGGGGTATAGAGTCCCTCATGACTATACCTTTTATAAAGAGCATTCCAAGCCAAATTGATTAAAACAAATAAAAAAAGATAGGCCATGGGATATGTAAAAAAAAAAGACCAAGACACGAATGAACTGTGACTGTTTTACGACAATCCATTTATCGGCTTCTCACCACTTGTCAAAGTCTCATGTAGTCTCCAAGCTTCAAGCAAACAATTGTGAATTTCTAGTAAACAGCCATGTATTCCCTACCACATACACAAAGAAATATTCTAAAATATGGCAAATGTCCTTACAGACAATTGTGTCTTCAAATACATGGTGTTCAGTTTTTTAGAGAGTACAGAATTGCACACCAAAAATAATGAGTATACTGAACCTTTATACAGGCTCAGTGACATATATACGATAGCCATTTAGTTTGGGGACGCCGGTCCCGCCTGTAACTGTAAGTCTGCAAATGTTGAACATAATGATATTAACTTTTATCCTATCACATGCCTTTAAATCAGCCCGATAACCAGGTAACCTAATATCCCAAAAGATATTAGGCTAGATGACCACGTGACCTCGAATATCCGTCAGTTGCTCTCCCCGCATGCGCACGCCTGTACTATTTTCTAATAATAAAATATACCTGTTTTCAATTACAAAACAACAACAAAATACATGTAAAGCACTGTTTGTTTAAACATTGTTATTTTAACAGCATAATTTTGTCTTTGTGTATTGAATTAATAACGATTGACTCGATTTCTGTGTGGTTTAACAAGATGGAAGCTAGCCCAAGCGTTTTGCATGACGTGACGTAACAATGTGTTTGTTCACGCGTCTTTTTTCCCATATTAAATATATTAACACAAAATACTCGAAAACTATATATTTTAGAAACATTTCAACGAATGTGACAGGATAAACAGAATAATAGGTTGGTGACGTGGATGGACAATGGTTATCTGGCTCGTCGGAGGATCTTATCGAGTGAGCCGAACTTCCTCCGACTTGCCAGATAACCATTCTCCATCCACGTCACCAACCTATTATTCTCTATACAACGTCATAAAACGAACAATTGTGACGTTATTGCGTAATACAATCGTGACGTCGTTTCCTTGACACTTAAAGCAAAGAGGCAGTTCATTTGTGCAACGACAAGATGGGGTGTTTTGCATTTCTTAAAAGAAAGAAAAATAACATAAAGGAAAAAGATGAAACCACGAAAAAAAGAAATAAAACCAGAGGCTGGTTTCGAAGGCGTAGTAATAAAGTTGCGCCGTACGGTATGCATACGATTAATAAGTGATAACAATATTGCCATGGAAATCATAGTGTTCAAGTATTATCTTGATATGGTCTTTTAATAATTAAAGTTTAACTTCCGGTTAACTTTCAGAACCTCCCGCCGCTCCCGAAGTCAACATCAGACTGACCAAAGATGGCTGCGCGTTTGAGGTGCGAGTGGAGATTGAGAAAAAGCCACTCCTGCCAACATTAAAAGACCGCATTCCCGTGAGTAACTAATATGCATCAGATTTCAGTGCTGCGTATGATGTTGGATGATGAACATGATGATGGTGATGATGTTGGATGGTTTAAATGATAATGAATAATGATAATAATACTTATACTTATACTAATAATAATAAGATGATGATGATAATGATAATGCTGATACTGATAATGATAAAGAACTTTTTTTATGTTGAAAATGATGAAGATGATGATGATAAAAAGTAAGAAATAGTATTAATTGCCATAATATACTTCAGCTCCTCGAGGAGGAAATGCGTTTGAGGTTGGCATCAATTGAGGCCCGGAAGAGGGCAGAGAGGCGCGCCCGGAATACGGCCACAAAGCGCGCAGTACGGGAAGTGGTTCCTCCAGAGCAGCGGAGGAAAAACCTGAAGAAACTGCACGAAAGGTATGCCGTTTGTACACTGCTTTATTTTATTGATTCATTTGGAGCTTTTTCTGCGACTGCATACAATCAAGAAAAATATATTTTAGATGTATTCTGTCTGATCATAAGTACGATATTTATATGCTAATAACGTGCTGCAGCAAACGTTAAACAGTTGAATCAATAAGAAAGAGAATGCTTAATTTCACTTTAATTACACTTGCCATGTGCTCTGTCTTGCAGATGCCTCTCCGCACGCAGCCGGGCCGTATCAAGGGGAATACAGAGCCCAACCCACGTCCAAAGCCTGAACATTGTGAACTAGATGACGGCTCCGTGCCGACCAATACCGCTGTCTTTATTATTATACCAATTACTCGGTGACCTTCGTTTTAAAGCAAAAAACAACAACACATTACCTTTTAAAACATGATTAAAAAAAAATTAAATATTTTTTAATTTTATTCAGTTTGTACATTCAATAAAATAGGTAACATATTCCAATGCATCCAAACGCCGTTAGGTCGGTGGGGAGCCTATTCCATACGGTCGCCGTTCGGACTGGATTGAGGTCAGTCCAGCTGGCAAGGCCGGAGCAATACACACGCAACCTGCCAATTGCTGTGTATGCGATGCCCCGACCTTGGTCAGATGGACGCTCATTAACGGGACAAATGATCGACCGTGTGAAGGAGGCGCCCCTTTAATTCTTCCAAACGTCCGGTGGATGTGGTGGAATGTGCTATCTTGTTTTACTCTTTTGTCTAAAAATATAACTGTAAATATAACAATTGTTGTTTGATCTAAATAAAAACATCACACGGTGTTGGTCGGCATCGGATCGCTTTGACTAGTTTTTCTTCATGAATAATAAAAAATTACTTCAACTTGACATCTACTTGTTTATTTTTTATTCATAACACAATTCCCTGACGATAGATGCTGCGTCTAAGAAATTGTAACCTGGGCAACAAATCATGTAGTAAATGATACGAACCGATATAATTTCGTTTCAAACGGCCAAACTGAAAAAGACAATAGGACATTCGGATAAACATGATTATGTATCACAGACTAGAAGGGCGGTGGCAATGACATTTATAGAAATATTAGGTTTCATGTTGTCAGTTCGGTTATAAGCAAGAAAATGGGTCTTATGCCATATGCCATCAGCGTAGTTTCAGACCAACCTGGGCGTCCGCGCAGTTTGGTCAGTAGCAACCCTGTCCGCTTTAAAGTCGCGCAATGTTTCGCGGTCTCATCAGCGTGTTCGGTAGCTTCTGATCAGAGCGGATGTGCATCCTGGACTGGAGCTACGCTGGCAAAAGATGGTATAAAACCAATTTTCGCATGACGCGGATCAAATTATCTCTTTACATAAAGTACTTTTAATAGATTGGTTGTATAAAAACAAGTACCGGTAGTTATGCTTTGTCAGAATATAAACTAAAATAAGTTCCGAATGCATACATTATTATAATATTCGAGAAAAAAAGAAAGTGTTTTAGGTATGTTTTGTTAGGCTTCTCATGAGAACCTAGGTTCTCGAGCGTAAACTAAGGTTTTCAAATGAGAACCTAGGTTCTCTTGAAAAACCTGGTTTCTTGGGATTATACAACAGGCATAAGCCGTCGGTGACCGCCTCTTGTTCACTTTGTAACTCTGGGAACCTAGGTTCTCATGATAACTATGGTTCCCAAAAGAAAACCACGGTTATAGCAAGAGGTTCGACGCATAATCCCCAAAAAATAGGTTTTTCATGAGAACCTAGGTTTTTATTTTGAGAACCTAGGCTCTTATCAGAACCTTGGTTTTCAAATGAGATCCTAGGCTATCGCCGTTTGATGCACATTTCATGATAACTTGGGTTCTGGTGAAAACCTAAGATATCGAATTAAAACTTGGGTTCTGGAAGCCATGTACAATCTTCAAGCGGGAACCTAGGTTCTCATGAAAACCTAGTTTCTTGGGATTATGCGTCGAACCGCTTGCCATAGACCGCCGTACTTTACTACTCTTGTGAGGCCCAAACATTTGTTTTATTTCGTAAATCTTACTGAATATAAGTTCTCCTGTTCAACAAATCGCCAAATAAATCTGAATTTAGGAATTCGTAGTTAAATCTTTAGCATTTCCTGAAGATTCATAATCCGATTAATATGGCTTGCCTTCTTAAGTCGTAGAGAAAATCGAAAGCGACTGGTTTTAGTTGTTTAACATGTTGGCTATGAACTCTCGATTATAATCGCACATTTTATTTATTACCAAAGTCGAGGTGATTGTTAAGCATTGGAATTGCAGCGTAATTGGATGTTTAGTGTAGTAACTTGTTATCACATACGTTACCGCATCTGTGTGTATTAAATGAAGGGTTTGTTATCCATATCGTCCGGGAAAAGCCGTTACTGCTTTAGGTCACAATATACTAAAATATGCCCTTAACAAGATCAATGTAAAAGCTATAAATTAAACAAAAATAAAGTCAAACTTTTGCGTATAGAGTACCTCATAACTATACCTTTTATAAAGAACAATCTAAGCCAAATTGATTAAAACAAATTAAAAAAAAGGCCATAGGATACGTAAAAACAGACCAAGACACGAATCAACAATGACTGTTTTACGACTATCCATTAACCGGCTTCTCACTACTTGACAAAGTCTCATGTAGTCTCCAAGCTTCAAGCAAACAATTGTGAATTTCTAGTAAACAGCCATGTATTCCCTACCACATACACAAAGAAATATTCTAAAATATGGCAAATGTCCTTACAGACAATTGTGTCTTCAAATACATGGTGTTCAGTTTTTTAGAGAGTACAACATTGCACACCAAAAATAATGAGTATACTGAACCTTTATACAGGCTCAGTGACATATATACGATAGACATTTAGTTTGGGGACGCTGGTCCCGCCTGTAACTTGAAGTCTGCAAATGTTGAACATAATGATATTAACTTATAACGTCATAAAACGAACAATTGTGACGTTATTGCGTAATACAATCGTGACGTCGTTTCCTTGACACTTAAAGCAAGAGGCAGTTCATTTGTGCAACGACAAGATGGGGTGTTTTGCATTTCTTAAAAGAAAGAAAAATAACATAAAGGAAAAAGATGAAAGCACGAAAAAAAGAAATAAAACCAGAGGCTGGTTTCGAAGGCGTAGTAATAAAGTCGCGCCGTACGGTATGCATAAGATAAATAAGTGATAACAATATTCCCATGGAAATCATAGTGTTCAAATATTATCTTGATATGGTCTTTTAATAATTAAAGTTTAACTTCCGGTTAACTTTCAGAACCTCCCGCCGCTCCCGAAGTCAACATCAGACTGACCAAAGATGGCTGCGCGTTTGAGGTGCGAGTGGAGATTGAGAAAAAGCCACTCCTGCCAACATTAAAAGACCGCATTCCCGTGAGTAACTTATATGCATCAGATTTCAGTGCTGCGTATGCTGTTGGATGATGAACATGATGATGGTGATGATGTTGAATGGTTTCAATGATAATGAATAATAATAATAATAATAATAATACTAATAATAATAATAAGATAAAAATGATAATGCTGATACTGAAAATGATGAAGAACATTTTTTATGTTGAAAATGATGATGATAAAAAGTAAGAAATAGTATTAATTGCCATAATATACTTCAGCTCCTCGAGGAGGAAATGCGTTTGAGGTTGGCATCAATTGAGGCCCGGAAGAGGGCAGAGAGGCGCGCCCGGAATACGGCCACAAAGCGCGCAGTACGGGAAGTGGTTCCTCCAGAGCAGCGGAGGAAAAACCTGAAGAAACTGCACGAAAGGTATGCCGTTTGTACACTGCTTTATTTTATTGATTCATTTGGATCTTTTTCTGCGACTGCATACAATCAAGTAAAATATATTTTAGATTTATTCTGTTTGATCATAAGTATGATATTTATATGCTAATAACGTTCTGCAGCAAACGCTACACAGTTGAATCAATAAGAAAGAGAATGTTTAATTTCACGTTAATTACACTTGTCATGTGCTCTGTCTTGCAGATGCCTCTCCGCACGCAGCCGGGCCGTATCAAGGGGAACACAGAGCCCAACCCACGTCCAAAGCCTGAACATTGTGAACTAGATGACGGCTCCGTGCCGACCAACACCGCTGTCTTTATTATTATACCAATTACTCGGTCACCTTCGTTTTAAAGCAAAAAACAACAACACATTACCTTTTAAAACATGATTAAAAAAAAATTTTTTTTAATTCTATTCAGTTTGTACATTCAATAAAATAGGTAACATATTCCAATGCATCCAAACGCTGTTAGGTCGGTGGGGAGCCTATTCCATACGGTCGCCGTTCGGACTGGATTGAGGTCAGTCCAGCTGGCAAGGCCGGGGCAATACACACGCAACCTGCCAATTGCTGTGTATGCGATGCCCCGACCTTGGTCAGATGGACGCTCATGAACGGGACGAATGATCGACCGTGTGAAGGAGGCGCCCCTTTAATTCTACCAAACGTCCGGTGGATGTGGTGGAATGTGCTATCTTGTTTTACTTTTTTTGTCTAAAAATATAAATGTAAACATAACAATTGTTGTTTGATCTAAATAAAAACATCACACGGTGTTGGTCGGCATCGGATCGCTTTGACTAGTTTTTCTTCATGCATAATAAAAAATTACTTCAACTTGACATCTACTTGTTTATTTTTTATTCGTAACACAATTCCCTAACGATAGATGCTGCGTCCAAGAAATTGTAACCTGGGCAACAAATCATGTAGTAAATGATACGAACCGATATAACTTCGTTTCAAACGGCCAAAATGAAAAAGACAAAAGGACATTCGGATAAACATGATTATGTATCACAGACTAGAAGGTCGGTCGCAATGACATTTATAGCAATATTAGGTTTCATGTTGTCAGTTCGGTTATAAGCAAGAAAATGGGTCTTATGCCATATGCCATCAGCGTAGTTTCAGACCAACCTGGGCGTCCGCGCAGTTTGGTCAGTAGCAACCCTGTCCGCTTTAAAGTCGCGCAATGTTTCGCGGTCTCATCAGCGTGTTCGGTAGCTTCTGACCAGAGCGGATGTGCATCCTGGACTGGAGCTACGCTGGCAAAATATGGTATAAACCAATTTTCGCATGACGCGGATCAAATTATCTCTTTACATAAAGAACTTTTAATAGATTGGTTGTATAAAAACAAGTACCGGTAGTTATGCTATGTCAGAATATAAACTGAAATAAGTTCCGAATGCATGCATTATTATAATATTCGAGAAAAGGTGTTTTATGTATGTTTTGTTAGGCTATCCCAGAAATAAAAGCAATTGAGTTAGGCGTTTTGCTCGTAATTGTAAACTAGTTTTTAGCTCGGCTGTTTTCGGAGAAAATCCGAGGTATTGTCATAGCCAGCTCGTCGTGTCGTCCTCGTCGTGCTAAAACCTTAACGTTTTGTTAACCTTTTGAACATTGGTTCTAAAATGAAAGTGCTTCCACCTACAACATTGAAACTTCATATGTAGCTGCACCTTGACGAGTTTTAATCGCCACACCCATTTAATGGGTCACTAGGTCAGGGTCATTGGCACTCGTTATGTGGTGCTGTTGTTTTTATTTAATACTGGTTATATAAACCAGTGCATGGAAAAACAGTATTTGAGACTAGTTCTGGGAAGACGGGGATTAAAGCATTTGCGATGACATTGATAGCAATGTTGTTAGTTCGGTTTAAGGCACCCATGTTTGAGTGTATGATGCATGGCATTTCCGAAAAAAACACAATTAACATGACAAGGTGTGTATTCAATAAAACAAAATATTAGCGTAAACAATAAGAAACAACTATCTTTGCACTTCATAGTTATTGTGGTTTCTAGCCTCGCATCGTAAACGAACTGAAAACTTACGCGAAGGCGGGTCTCAGTCAATAGTATTGTAAATACAAGATTTTTTCGATCTAAATATACACTTTTATTTTTTGTTATTTTGAAAATTTTATATGTGCACATTAAATTTACTCTCGCGGACAAGTACATATAATGATTCTGTGAAGTGCAATTAATTCAACATTCGCACTATCTTTCGCAAGGAACTGCGCCTTATCTCTGTTGCAAAATGTCATTCAACTGAGCGCAAAGTTCGTGCCGGTACATACATATGGATACAATGATTTTCCTGCGCGCTGTGATCATAAGTTCTCTGCTTGTTGTCGCTGCGGCCGTGCCCCACAGACGCGGGCCCCTATCCTCCATCGTGGAGAGAGGTTGCATTCCCCTGGCACAGTACGTAGCGTAGTAATCATTCAATTTTCTTCAAGTTTAACGATGTACATTTTCACTCGATTTGGGAGTTTTCAGGCGCCATATCATGTTTGTATACTGCATGTAACATATACGTGTCGCATTCAGTGAAAACTGGGTTTGAGGCATGTGCGTAATGTGTCATCTCATCCAATCAGGGACTACACTTTCCACTTTTTCGGTATTTTTCGTTTAAATGAAGTCTTCGTAGAAACAATTTAGTTATTTAGTTCATGCGGAAAGTGTCGCCGAATGTTTAATGTCGCAGTAAGTCATAAACGGAACGAAAACAGAGACGTCCGTTTAGTTTGAATGAATGTATTATAACCTTTAAATGGATTTGTCCCAAATCTTGTGTTGCTTAATATGGCTGTCAGTTGTTTTATATTGGTCTATTTACGCAGCCCAAATTTTCAACAACACCAAAACTTACATGTGCGTCACCAATTGCGTAAATGTGACGCTTTTGCAGGTTGTGTTTTTCGTTACTTTACAGAATTTTGCAGTGAATATTAATATAATTACAAACATTATGCCATTTCTACAGCTATGTTCGCGATAACTACTACAGCTACGAGATTCGTCGTCAGGCAACCGTAACCATGGTAACACCGCGGTCAACATCAGACGTTTCTGTAGCGCATTCCACCATAGTTACCACAACCATCCCGGTGTCGGACACCACGACCCATATTAACTGGGTCACCTTCGTTTACGACCGAATGCGGGCCGATTATGTTCCTATGGAGCTTTTTAAAGGTTAAACTATTTCTTTCAGTTATACACAAGCGTGATTTTGTGCAAGGTTAAACTCATTCTATTCTGTCTGTCATACACACGCAAGTTTGTGTGTGCTTTGTAATTTTCCTTTATTTCATTTCAAAAATGCAGCTCTTCAGATTTAGTTTTATCATCTGGTTTTGAGCAAAGACAAATCAACAAAGGCTTATAAAATACAGACTTTGGAAAACTCGTATAAACATAAGAACATACACAACGGCCATTGAATACATATAGTCAGTTACCATCACAATCAGACTCAATTTGTCGTTGTCGGCTCTTGTACTTCTTAAGTGTACCCCGGATACTCTTAAGCATTCTACAACGTAACCTGGGTACGAAAGTACGCTAAAAGGAACCAGATCATACCCTGCCTGGGGTAGTATAAAGAAAATTTTACGTTACCCAGGGACTTTAGTATTCTTAAATGATACACGGGGTACTTTTAAGTAGTACCTAAGCCGACAATGCCCAATAGAGCCACATTCCGGACTTATATTCCCCCTTACAGGCCTGGTTAATTGCGGCCGGGAGTACTCTCTGTTTGCTATCAACGCCCCCGCCAGCCTCCTACAGCTACTGGCAGTCAACTACCGGGCTGTTCCTGGACTTGTCGGTTGATTACCAAACTTACGGGAACCAGCTAAATTTTGTGGCAGACAGACTGTGTTTTCGGCAAATTGGTTTTTCATACTTTCAATGTAAAATTCATGTTTTCAGACTAAAATATATGGCTTAAGTTTTGTTCCCTAAGCTACTGACTTGTATTTTATATAAAGCAATAGTTTTCTTGTTGGTCAAATAACTGTTTGTTTAAAATGGTCATAAAGTTTCAAATTTGTCCATGCCTATCACAAGTCCTGTAATCACCAAATTAATGCAAACTTCTGCAAAAAGTGTTAAGAGAAGTGATTTCGAAATAACCCAACCAGGTAAAGAATTCATCGTTTTTGATACTGTATTTTAAAACGAAAGATTCATAACTACATATCTCCATTAAAAGACGACAAATTTACACTATAAATCAGTCTTTTGCTCTATTTCTGCTGTCTTCGGCTCATTTTCTGCCGTTTCAAGTCGTTTTTTCAGTCTTAGTAGTCGACGTTTCTGAGAGCTTGACATTGGTTTAGTGACCTCTCCTTGATCTTTGACCTTTTCTTCATCAGATTTCCTGCTCTTTTTGATCTGTGTAAGGGCATCTTTAGTATTGACTGAAAATATAAACCTTTATGTATTACGTTTTAGTTTATGGCTTCAAGGTTACCAGCAAATCTACTAACCCTGATAATAGATACTAACAAACACTTTTGAATGACATTGCATGCTTTTAGACTAATACAGTAATATCCAACCTTTTTCAAATAAGAGAGGAATAGCTTCATTTTGCTTTGGGGAAGGGTATTATAAATATTCATAAGAAAATCTAATCAAACCACAAAATGAAAAGTGATTGAAAGGTCTTTTTCACCATGTCTTTGGCATGACATTAATGTGAGTGCCATTTCTTGACAAAGTAAGTTTTACTAAAAAACTCTAAATCATTAACAGAAAAAAATGTCTGATTTCAAAATATCACATACTCATTCTTTTATATGGACATGATTTGTTTGTTAGCTTTTAATTGTTTTTCCGTATGAACAGTATTTTGGTCATATCAGTGTGGTCAGTTAACCAACTTACAATTTTTCCTGGTTTACTTGTATTAAGTTCACATACTTAAACAAGTAGTTGATAACTACCCTTCTTTAAGGTAGCGCCAATATTTCCCGCCATTTCTTTGAAGATTGAAGAGCTTTTTTACCTGTTTACTTAAAAGTCACTTACCGTCTGTTGCTGGGAGTACCAGTCTCCCGGACTTTGTTGGGTACTTTGTGAAGGAGGAGTGGGTGTGCACAGGCTGCTTGAGCATCAGGGCCAGCTCGTGCTTCATACGCTGCAGATACTGTTGATGTTTGGCCTGCGCCACATCGTCTCCTATATCATCCAATCTAAGGCCAAAGGTCAAGGTCGATTCTGTTTCTACTGAGCCTTGGTCTGCGAAAACTGTGCTTAATGCATGTGCATAGTGTAGTCCCAGATAAGCCTGTGTATTCCACATAGGCTAAAGAATGACAACAATTTCCGCCCAGACTGCATTTTTTGTTTTGAAGATACTTCTTTTGGACAAAAAAAATTCCAAAACAGCTCAAATTGTTATACCTGATTAGCCTGCGCGGACTGCACACACTTAATTTGTAAAAAACTTTCCGAAAATGCATTAATCCAGTTTTCTCTGAACAAGGCTCTACTACAAGTATTATTCTATGTTTTGACAACCTCAAAGACTCTACCCAGGAAATGCAATCCAAAGGATCTCAATTAGAATTAGGCTTTCAATGCAGTTGTGTTGAAATAAAAAGGTTTAAATTCAAACCCATGGCAGTCTACACAAGACTCTTAACAAATAGTCAAGACAATTCCATAGCAACAACCCAAAGAATAAGATAGTAAAATTAAAATCAACAGCTATGTTACAGATTGCTTTTCAAAACTTAAAAAACCCTCTTGGTTGCCATAATGACAGTGATGATGCCTGATACAAGCAGTAGAACACATCGAGTCTAAATAAAACACAGATAATGAAAGAAAGAAACAAAGTAACTGTCAGAGGTTTCAATAATCAAAACTTTCAAATGGTGTCATATTTAATCTACAAAATTATCCTCAGCTATCAGCTTTTTCAACTACCAATAAGAAAAGATACCGGAAGAAAAATTTGTGAAAGCCTAATTCAAACCTATTTCTGATCCAGTTTGTCATGTGTACAGAATCTTATGGTAAGCTTGATATTACATATACAAAACAAAGACACTGCAAGTCTTAACCCTTTCAGTGCTGGAACCTAATTTAAAAGGCCTTTGCAAACAGTTTGGATCCAGATGAGACGCCACAAAACGTGGCGTCTCATCAGGATCCAAACTGTTTGCTTTTTTTATAGTATTCTTTGAAAAAAATCGAAGAAAATGCTTATTTAAGAAATTCAGCAGACAACATTTTAGCAAACAACAAATTTCCCAGCATGCAAAGGGTTAATTTGTAGCATGATGTTATCCATTAGAAAGTGTTGTCCCTGATTAGCCTTTGAGGACTGGCTAATCTGGGACAACATTGTATGCACATTCATTAAAAATCATTGTTTTCCTGCAGCAAGGTTCATTTGTTACATGTTTGTTTGTGTGTTTTTTTAGAATGTGTCTAGTACTTCAGGTATAAAGCTCTGGTTTCCAAGAACAAGGAATTAAAGAAGCCCTAATGCCAGTAAAGGATACAGCCCTTCATCTTCTATATCTATCCCTGCCTCCTCGGCTGCCTTCTCAAACCATTCATTCTGACGCTTCTTCTTCTTAAACCTGGCACACAAAAACAGGGGCAAAATCATGGTCCTAAGTATGTTCAGTAGAGACTTATGTGGCATACAAACATGGGGAGTAAATCATGTTCCTTACTGGTTTGGGATAAGAGTTAAATGGCATAGAAAAACTAGGGGGGGTATATCATGTTCCTAACTGATACAGTAATTGGTTAATCATGTCCCTTACTGGATTAGTTCTAACTTTTCTCAGTGAAGAGTTAAGTAACACAGAAAAGAGGGGGGATCAAGTCACTACTATGGCTTCTGGACTAAAATCCACCTGAAAACAGTGATGAAGATATAAACAAGAGGGTCATGATGGCCCTGAATCGCTCACCTGACTAACCAAATACAATCCCAACCCAGATTTCATCAAGATAAACATTCTGACCAAATTTCATAAAGATTAGATGAAAACTGTGTCCTCTATTGTCTACACAAGGTTTTTCTATTATTTGACCTAGTGACCTAGTTTTTGATCCCAGGTAACCCAAATACAATCCAAACCCAGATTTCATCAAGATAAACATTCTGACAAAATTTCATAAAGATTGGATGAAAACTGCAACCTCTATTGTCTACACAAGGTTTTTCTATTATTTGACCTATTATGTGACCTAGTTTTTGACCTAGTGACCTTGTTTTTGACCCCAGATGAGCCAAATACAATCCCATCCCAGATTACATCAAGATAAACATTCTGACCAAATTTCTTAAAGCTTGGATGAAAACTGTGACCTCTACTGTCTACACAAACAAATTGTTGACGGACGAAAGGACGCACACACACACATACGGACGCCGGACATCACACGGTCACATAAGCTCACCATTTCACTTCGTGATAGGTGAGCTAAAAAGGCCAAACAAAAGTGCAAATCTTGAAAATATTAGAAGTGTTGAAGAATTTTCAAGAATCACACAAGTAAAAGCCCACCTGTACTCTTCTGACTCAATCTTGCGGACAAGATTCACGCGATTTCTTATTTCAGCAACATATTCCTGTTCCGTCGGAAACATTGGGAGGTCCTCATCTGAAATGAAAATACTCCATTTTGATCAAGGTAGTGAGTCTATTGGCAATAAGGCATCCATATACATGTAACTCTAAAACATTTGGTGGTGAATAGTTGTACATAATCATGAATACTATAAAATATATAATTATGTTGAACATTTTAGTGCATAGGATCCAAGTTTTGTTTTGTGACATGTAACTGAACTATGCTTAATATTGTGTTCTATCTAATAACAGGAAACCGTCGGAGACGAGTGATGCTCCCCAAATTTTTTTTGGCACAATATTGCACTATATATTCAGATAAAAGGAAATGTCTTAAGGGGCATAACTTTGGACAAAATAATACGATAGACGGTTAAGAAACTTAAAAATTACAAAGGGCCATAACTCTCTAAATAAATCATCTAACCAGAACCCACAAATAACATGTGCATCTCTTCAAGGTAGTTAAGCTTCCTATAAAGCTTCATTGAATTCCAGTCAGTAGTTGGGGATAAATAGCCCAGACCCGAATTGCACTATATGTACAGTTTATAGAAAATTTCAAAGGGCCATAACTCGGTGAAAAAATCATCCGACCATAACCGGCTGATAATATGCACATCTCCTCAATGTAGTGAAGCTTTCCATAAAGTTTCATTGAATTCCTGTAATAAGTTGCTGAGAAATAGCTCGGACAAGAATTGCACTATATGTACAATGGAAAATTTCAAAGGGCCATAACTCTGTGAAAAATCATCCGACGAGAACCGCCTGATAATATGCACATCTCCTCTTGGTAGTGAAGCTTCCCATAAAGTTTCATTGAATTCCGGTCATTAGTTGCTAAGAAATAGCCCGGACAAGAATTGCACTGTATGTACAGTTAATGAAAAATTTCAAAGGGCCATAACTCTGTGAAAAATTATTCGACCAGAACTGGCTGATAATATGCATATCTCCTTTTGGTAGTGAAGCTTCCCATAAAGTTTCATTTAATTCCAGTCATTAGTTGCTGAGAAATAGCCTGGACAAGAATTGCACTAAATGTATAGATAATGGAAAATTTCAAAGAGTCATAACTCTGTGAAAAATCATCCGACCAGAACCCGCTGATAATATGCATATGTCCTGTTGGTAGTGAAGCTTCCCATAAAGTTTCATTGAATTCCGGTCATAAATTGCTGAGAAATAGCCCGGACAAGAATTGCACTATATGTACAGTTAATGGAAAATTTCAAAAGGCCATAACTCTGTAAAAATTCATCAGACAAGAACCGGCTGATAATAAGCAAATCTCCTTTTCATTGTGAAGCTTCCCATAAAGTTTCATTGAATTCCGGTCATTAGTTGCTGAGAAATAGCCCGGACGAAAATTGTGCACGGATGGACAGATGGACGGATGGACAGACAGACGGACGGACAGACGCACGGACAGACGAAGCGGCAACTATATGCTCCCCCAAAAATAAATTTTGGGGAAGCATAAAAAAGATGATATATTTTATATAATATACACAGTCAGAAAACATAAAAGAGAGCCATGCTTGCAAAAAAACTAACTAATCGGAGTTTCTGTGAATTGTTAAATGGATTTTGCTTCATTTAAATATGTAAAATTACATTTTATTTATTGAAACAGACGATCCGACATTTGAGTGTTGGTCTGGGAAAACAGGACTTAATGCATGTGCTTTAAGTTTTATTCCAGATTAGCCTGTGAAAGGCAATCCACAATGGCTGATCAGGGACAACACTTTCCCCATAGACTGGATTTTTGTTTAGAAGAGACAACCTTTAAATGAAAATGTCCATAAAAGCGGGAAGACCCACGCATTAAGCCAGCATTAAGACCCATGCATTAAGCTAGCATTAAGACCCATGCATTAAGCCCAGTTTTCCCAGAAGGGGGCTCTATTAACTGTACCATAATACAATCTGATGAAAATGTCTCAAAGAGGGTTATCCATTCCATACTTTTATTGAGCGTGCTGATAATCTTCCGGTAGTTCTTCACATCATCGGGTCCAACAATCATCACGCTGAGACCCTCTTTATTAGCACGCGCAGTACGACCACTGCGATGGACGTAATTCTAAAACAGACAAGCACTTCATCACATGACTAGCAAAACAACAAGAGCACCGCATAACGGGTTCCACGCTGGGCTGCGGGTGCAGTTTTTAAAAAGAAACCGTCGGAGACGGGTGATGCTCCCCAAAGTTTTTTTTGGTCACAATATTGCACTATATATTCAGATAAAAGGAAATGTCTTGAGGGGCATAACTTTGGACAAAATAATACGATGGATGGTTTAGCAACTTAAAAATTTTCAAAGGGCCATAACTCTCTAAATAAATCATCTAACCAGAACCTACAAATAACATGTGCATCTCCTCAAGGTAGTTAAGCTTCCCATAAAGCTTCATTGAATTCCAGTCAGTAGTTGGGGATAAATAGCCCGGACAAGAATTGCACTATATGTACAGTTTATAGAAAATTTCAAAGGGCCATAACTCGGTGAAAAATCATCCGACCATGACCGGCTGATAATATGCACATCTCCTCTTGGTAGTGAAGCTTCCCATAAAGTTTCATTGAATTCCTGTAATAAGTTGCTGAGAAATAGCTCGGACAAGAAATGCACTATATGTACAATGGAAAATTTCAAAGGGCCATAACTCTGTGAAAAATCATCCGACGAGAACCGGCTGATAATATGCACATCTCCTCTTGGTAGTGAAGCTTCCCATAAAGTTTCATTGAATTCCAGTCATTAATTGCTGAGAAATAGCCCGGGCAAGAATTGCACTATATGTACAGTTAATGGAAAATTTCAAAGGGCCATAACTCTGTGAAAAATCATCCAACCAGAACTGGCTTATAATATGCACATGTCCTCTTGTTAGTGAAGCTTTCCATAAAGATTCATTGAATTCCGGTCATTAATTGCTGAGAAATAGCCCGGACAAAAATTGTGCACGGATGGACGGAAACACGCACGGACAGACGAAGTGGCGACTATATGCTCCCCCCAAAAATTTTGGGGGGAGCATAATAAAAGAAAGCTTGTCAGATTTTTTTTATTTTTTTTGAGGTCACAGTGACCTTGACCTAGTGACCAAAAAATAACTGTGGCATGTAGAACTCATCAAGTTGCAGCTACATATGAAGTTTCAAAGTTGTAGGTCGAAGCACTTTGATTTTTAGAGCCAATGTTCAAAACCTTGACAAAATGTTAAGGTTTTAGCACGACGCGCACAAGACACGACATGACGAGCTGGCTATGACAATACCTCCGGTAGATGAGGCTTAATGCATGCACACAGTGTCCTCCCAGATCAGTCATATTGCAAAGACTCGGCTAACTAAGTTACATTATTGAAATAAGCATGTACTTAATTAAACACTTGAAGCTTTAACAATAAATATGTTGAAAAAAGTCTTTCTGAAAGATGTATGTTGGTAAACAAATGCTTCGTATTCTTACCATACTATTAACATTTGTTCATACAAATGGCTTAGTTATTTACATTTTTCGGGAGCAAGCTGATGTTACTTCTCTCCCCGAAAAACAACCCTAAGACTAAATTAGCTCTTTCCCCCATAAGAAGCAAAGTGAAAATGGCTTTTGCAACCAGCATAAAAACAGAACAGCCTGCGAGTAACTCGCAGTCTGTTCAGGTTTTATGCTGTTTGCTGCTCATTAGTTGGTTGGAAATAAAGCCCTCAAAACTTGAACCTAGCAAAAAAAAGTCTTTAATTAAATTCAACTTTAGGACGGACTACAAATGCGTAAAAATACATATTTAAGAGGAAAAGGGTTAAGTATGATCCCTTTTTGGTCACAAAACACAGGCTGACTTTCAGGTATCTCACCTCCACTGTGTGAGGAACCTGGTAGTGGATCACGTGCTGCACGTTGGGAATGTCAAGGCCGCGGGCAGCCACGTCCGAGGCCAGCAGCAGACCTCGAGGATTGGCTGGAGAAAGCAGCATAACAAAATATGTTGAAGGAGTGTCATGGAACAAAGGACTAAATGCATATGCTTTGTTTTTGTCCCATATCAGCCTGTGCTGACTTGCAGGACGTTTATTTCTGCCAATACACAGTTTGCTGTGGATTAATGGATATTGTGCCCACTTCACAATTAGGTCAAAGGTCTGATGCCAATTTTGGGACTGTTGTCAAGATCTTCTTTTAAGTGATTACAATTTTGCTTTTACCAATAAAACTGACTAATAAAATCGATAATGGAGTTGAAACAAAAGCTTCATCACAAACACAACATCTACTGGGTTAATATTGTCCGAGTAAAACAGGATCTCTATATGTTTAATATAGTTTAAGTTCTTCTTAGTCATGGCAGAATGCAGATATAAATTTAAAATTATTTCTACAATCCTATTAAAACCCAAATTTGGTTATGAAAAAAAAAGAAATTAGATCTACATGCATATGGCCTTCAATTAAACTTGCTTAAGTACTTTTCGAGTTGTCGCAGATTTCAGTTTTCTCTTATTTCTGTAACCATACCAACCACAACTGTTTGATAAAAAAAAACACACACTAAAATAACATACATATTCACCATTTGACCTTCAATCTACATGCTGCGTGTCATCAACTAAGCTTATATACTTTTTGAGTTATCGCAGGATCCTGATTTTTGGGACAATGTGCATACAAAACTAAATCAGCATGCACATTTCTTGTATAGTCCTCTATCCATATACCAAGTTTCATCAACAAAGGTTACAAACTTGTTGAGTTATTGCAGGTTCCAGATATAAGTTTTTTTTTTTATAATTTCTGTAACTATAGAAATATTTTTTTAATTTAAATTGTGTACATGTGTTTACTAAAAAATGATTTAACATGCATATTCCTCTTATGGTCCTCTTTCCACATACAACATTTCATGAAGTTGAACAGACCTGGAGTACTTGTTTAATTATCGCAAAAAATAAGATTTAAGTTTCCAACAATTTTTGTAACCAAGGCAACCAATTATTTGTTTTTACAAAATAGCTGAACAAAACAAGCATATTTCCCATATGCCCTGATATCCTAATACCAAGTTCAGCCTAGCTTAAGTATTTTTTCAAGATTGAGATTGACACACGGACGGACTTGAGGTTAACTTATAGACCCCCCTTGTTACACTGGTACAAGACCAATAAACACATTTTAACTAAACTAATACCTGCCATTATTGGATTTATATTTTATAGTGATATCCTGGGGAAAAGATTGCTGTTTAGATTGCAGATCCAAGGGACACTTCAGGCACATGCATTGAGACTAGTTTTCATACAACATGAGACATGTCTACTTTGTCTAATTGACAGTTACGAAAATAAGATTTAACAAGAGCAGTTTGTAAAACAAACATGCCCCCCAAATGGACGGTCAGTTGTAGTGGCAGCTATTGTGTTAATACATTAGAGTATGATTGGTAATTTAAAGAAGAATTGCTTGCGTGACTCATTCGTGAGTTATCATCCGAAAACCATTTTACTGTTTCAAGTCACTGTGACCTTGACCTTTGACCTAGAATCAATAGGGGGTCATCTGTCAGTAATGAGCAATGTCCCTATGAACTTTCCTGATCCCAGACTTAAGCGTTCTTGAGTTATCATCCTGAAACCATTTTACTGCTTCGAGTCACTGTGACCTTGAACTTTGACCTAGTGACCTGAAAATCAATAGGGGTCATCTGCCAGTCATTGCCAATGTCCATATCAGTGCTCACGCTGCTGCCAGACATTGTCGCCAATGGCGATTATTTTATCCAACTGGCTATTATTTCTTAAAATTGTCTAGAAAAAATGGCGATTATTTTATCCGCATATATCAAAAAAATAATTGCCTCTAAAAGTTGTCCGGCGAGTGCGAAACGCCTGTAAATCGGGCCATCAAGCAGGAAAAATCGATAACGAGATTACCTGTGTACACACACTCGATCATGTGTATTGTCATAAACGCGTCAATAACTTATGCGAAATCGTGGCCTAGAGCGTTTTTCTTAGTGTCAGACAGCAGTGATATATTTTGGAAAAAACGTTTTTAATCTCCCGGTGCTTTACCAACTATCGGTACTGTTAGATCCATTATTTTTTCGCCAATTATAATTTGTCATTATCGCCGCGAATATTTTCGGCCGGTTTTGTTTTTTACGCCGTTGAAAATTGCTTGATGAAATAATTATTAAATCGCCATCAACGAATTATCCCCGTAATAACCGCTGTTTGTCGTCTGCTTAAACATTTTTTGATGTGTGATAAATTGATAATGATTTCAATTTTTAAACAGGTAACCAGGTTAAAAATAAAACTGAACCACACTTTTTCTCCATTTGAAGCATTTTAGCAACACAGCAACAATACAAATCCCCCAATTTTTAGTCAAAACGCTGCGAAATTTTTCCAATTCAAAGGGACCCGGCATATGCCATGGTCAGCTAATTTTAACGAAACACGTGTTTGGAATTTCACTAATTATAGTTATAGTTGGAATAAATAATTTGCATTTGATATTGGCCTCTGCCTACAATTAAGCGGCCGATGGCAAACGTCGTAATAAGAGATAAAGCAGTCGAACGATGTGCACCTTTTATTTAATCATTAATGTGCAAAACGCATACAATTTTTCGGATTGCCGTTTTTGGATGCTGTATTTTTGTCGTCGATTATAATTTATTTTCGAAGTTCATAATAGAAAAAAAATGAATGATGAATACACATGCGTTGATACGGAAGGTTTGGTTTATAATATTTTGAATAGTATTCACCAGAAATTGCAATTGGAAAAACTATAATAAAACAGTATAATTAGTAAGGGCTCTGGGTGGGGTGGGGGCTCTGCCCTTTATTCTCATGTGTATGTAACTGTAGCTGATATCTGGTTTGTTAAGTGACACCCAAACCTCGATTGTATTATTTATTGTAATGCCATGATAATATTTTATAAGAAAATGACACACTAATATTATGCTTGTTATATATATAATATATATACTTAAATTCAATAGATATACATTTAATAAAACATAGATAAAATGAGATAGATTGTTTTTTCCTTTTTGCCTTCAGTACCGATTTGCTGAAAAGTCCGCGTCTGTTTTGGCTATTATTTTTTTAAGGAAAAAAATTATGGCTATTATTTTCTGAAGGCCAGTGTGAGCACTGTCCATATGAACCTGATACCAGGCCTAAGCGTTCTTAAGTTATCATCCGGAAACCGTTTAACAGCTTCAGGTCACTGTGACCTTGAACTTTGACCTAGAGTTCTGAAAATCAATAGGGGTCATCTGTAAGTCATGACCAATGTCCCCATGAACTTTCCTGATCCTATCCTTAAGCATTCTTGAGTTATCATCCAGAAACCATTTTACTGTTTCAAGTCACTGTAACCTTGACCTTTGACCTTGAGTACTGAAAATCAATAGGGGTCATCTGTCAGTCATGACCAATGTCCCTATGAACTTTCCTGATTCCAGGCTTAAGCGTTCTTGAGTTATCATCTGTAAACCATTTTACTGCTTCGAGTAACTGTGACCTTGAACTTTGACCTAGTGACCTGAAAATCAATAGGGGTCATCTGCTGGTCGCGACCAATTGCCCTACGAACTTTCCTGATTCCAGGCCTTAGCATTCTTGAGTTATCATCCAGAAACCATTTTACTGCTTCAGGTCACATAAGACCTTGAACTTTGACCTAGAGTCCTGAAAATCAATAGGGGTCATCTGTCGGTCATGACCAATTTCCCCATGAACTTTCTGATCCTAACCCTAAGCATTCTTGAGTTTTGATCCCGAAACTATTTTACTGTTTCAAGTCAATGTAACCTTGACCTTTGACCTAGGGTACTGAAAATCAATAGGGGTCATCTGTCAGTCATGAGCAATGTCCCTATGAACTTTCCTGATCCCAGGCTTAAGCGTTCTTGAGTTATCATCCTGAACCATTTTACTGCTTCGAGTCACTGTGACCTTGAACTTTGACCTAGTGACCTGAAAATTAATAGGGGTCATCCTTAAGTCATGACCAATGTACCTATGAACTTTCCTGATCCCTGGCCTAAGCGTTCTTGAGTTATCATCCGGAAACCATTTGTTGGACGGACCGACCGACATGTGCAAAACAATGTACACCCTCTTCTTTGAAGGGGGGAATAAATATAACCTAAAAAGCCTGCAATAATTCGAATGTCCCATAACTTCCAGTGAGACAAATCTGTATTGCTGTTCTAGCATCTGTTTTATCACATGTTTGTAGCAATTTCACAAGTGAACGTTTAATTTTGTCTTGCCTAATTGCAACTACTCAGTGGCAACAGCAAAGTTTCGTCTTTTACAAGCATCAGTGAATTTTTAATGAAACAGTGTACAGGTTTCAATTTCCAATTCTGTGTTTTATTTTAACTGCAACTGTGCCTTAGACATAGTTTACATGTAGACTAAGAATGAGCAATCCATCTCGTAGGACCTTATAATTATTTTTTTAAGAAGCATGAAAAAAGCGCCTAAATCATTTAAAGTAATTAAGCCACTTTTGCTAATATCATCAGATCTTAAACAAACCCTCTAAAATTGAAAGTATATATTAAATGAACAATGAACCTTCTTATATAATAATAATGACAGACATAAGAGTAAATACTTAAAATCCCTACAATTCCCTTAGTTTGATACCCAGTTTAATACCCACTGTGCGAGGCTTTTTATGATTTGATAAAAACAACACAAAAAAGGCTAGCGAGTGTCACAGTGAGCCTAAGGCTTTCAATGCATGGAGCTTATCTTAATAGCTTTTAAAATAAAACAAAAAAATAATCTGAAAAACATACAAAATAAGTATAATCAAACTTGGAGAATTAGATCTACATCCCAAGTGAAAAACTATCAAAATTTTGAAAAACTATCAAAATTTAATACAATCAAGCTAAAACAAATACATTGAATCTTAAGCAAAAATAATAATGAAAACATAAGTCACATATAACTTAGAGATAAGTACACCCCACCTGTGAACCTGTCGAGGTTTTTCAGTCGTTGTCTCTGGTGCATGTCGGCGTGTAGGGGCAGGGGCTGGCACTGCAGGAGCCCAAACAGAGACACTAGCCTGCGTATGCAGTCCTTGCTGTTGGCAAACACCAGAGTCCGACCGGGGTACTGCTTCAGGAAGTAGTACAGGTAGATGTCCTGAAGAGGGGCCAGGAAATAGGTGGAATGGTGTGTAAAGTGTTGTCCCATATTAGCCTGTGCAATGTGCACAGGCAAATCAGGGACGACACGTTCCACCCTCATTAGATTCTGTTAAAAAGACTTTTCAATTAAATGTGGCCATATACACTTATCTGGGGAAATTTTTTAGAGTGAAACACCAGAGCCTTTTTTGCTCCCCCCCCCTCATGTCCCTCTTGGTGATAAAATTTGATATATCTTGGATATATTTGAAATATGAAATGGCAAATTAATAGTAAATGCTTTTAAATCTTATTTTCAAGTGTGATACAACAAATTCCCCTGATTTATCAAATTATAAGAGGATTTCATTAGCATGGTTCAATTTTCAATATAAGAAGCATGCCACACCCACATATATCTTTCTTTACATTATCCAATACTGTAAAACCATTAAATTTTGTGTGGTACGAATTTTCATGGATTTCGTTGGTCCGCTAAACCACGAATTCAAGTACCAACGATTATTTATACATTTTTAATCCGAAAACATTTTGAAAGAGACATTATTGATTGAGATATGCTAGTTAATACAATATGTTGTTTTCTTGATAAGTGTTTGCGTAATAATACTTTTTAAATCAAGCACGGTATTTAAACTGTACATTAACTATTGTTCTCTTTTACGTGACGTCGTCAAATTAACAGTTTGCAGATTTATCACATATGAATTAGTGCCAATTAAAGTTATAAGGCACATAACGTTTTACACACATGTATTTTGAGGACTTTATTACTCAATTGTTACTACAAGGGGACCAACTGCGCTGAAAAGTGCAAATATTGTCAAAACAACATTGATGACAATTAGCGAGCGGGGACACAAGTGCGCCACTTGATCGCTCTTTTCGGCAATTATCGGCTACACTTTCATGCTTCAGTGCACATTAACCTCAAGTCTTGCTGTCAACACAGATTAGCTGATTATGCTTCGTTATTACTCTGGTTGTTTTAGTAAAAGTTATTAATTATTATGACGTTCAGTCTTCCACGAACATTTGAAGTATACTAAATTACGTATAAACGAATTAGTAGTTTTTTTATTTGCAATCCACGAAATTACGTGTCAACGAATTAGTTGTTTTTTATTAAACCACGAAATTTCATACCGACGAATTTCTATACGTTTACAGTATTTAGACAACTCACCCTTCTACCTAAACACTCCAATAACTCTGCATGTGTACCGTTTTTCCTTGGAGAAGTTGATCCTAGCCTTTGTTAGTGAGTCCATTGCTGTCCCCCCATATCAGCATAAAGTGTCGTCCCTGACACAGGCTTATCTGGGATGACACTTTACGCACATGCTTTAAGCCCCGTTTTCCTGTACCTTTTCCTCCTTGGTGCAGTTGATCCTGGCCTCCGTCAATGAGTCCACCGTCCCCATCTTGGTGGTCAGGTCCACCACCTTCGGCTTGTGCTTCAGTCCCATCTTCTTCATGAGATATACTGCACAGGATAATAATGAGTCAGAGATGTCAGTATATTTTGAAAAACGATGTCAAAAGAGTGAAATGACCCTTGGCTTGAAAATTTAAGAGGTCAGATGTTACTTTTAGGGGTCACAATACTGAAGCACAGAATTATTTATATTACTTAAGAATTGAATAGCATTTTTCTGCATTTCATCAGTGTATGAACTGTTGGGAAAATTACTCCTAATTTGCATAAACGCCGGCGGATTGTTTTGTTTAAGTGTGATTGACCAATAAAGAACAACGCCATTAAGTTTCGCGCAAAACATAACGTCATTTTGGCAACTTGTTTATGACCCGAAAGTAGCGCCATTAATTATTCATGTTTAAATTTGCATACGAAGTGGGTTCATCAGAAAATGAAAAACTGGTCACGTGAACAAGTTATCCAATCAGAATGCAGCATTCATATGAATGTGATAGAAGTTGCAATTATTTCTCTGTAAATATTTCTTAGTATTCATTTTAGTCACATACTATGCGATTGAACACAATCTGTGGCATGCAAAATATATAATTCCTTTAGCTTTCTGGTAACATTTGCATGAAGATGATGCATGGCAGATAATTTGCTAGAGTAAAAAGTGAAGAAATTGCAATATGCTTGCAGCATTAAGCACAATTCTGCCAAAAATGAAATCCTTGATGTGTATGTTTTATCCTCATAAAACATGTTCACTTCATTGACTCAATATCCATGCTTAATTTCAGTATTTTTTTTCCAACTGTCATAAATAATGTCCTAATCGTAACCACGATTATACACAACATGCAAGTCAATGTTGTTAAAAATGAAATTTTGACTCACATGAATCCCCTCCCAATTAAATACCAAATTTAATATAAGTAAAAGAATTTTTTAATTCTTTAAATCAACGTCTTTACCAATCCAAAAATTAAAACATCTCAGCATAATACGCTTATATGAACAAACTCACACCTAACATAACATATATGTAAGACCAAATCTGTGAAACCAGAAATTTCACCTTACTTCCTAAACGATTTAGAATTTTATGAAATGACTGAGAGACTCAAACAATGCCTAATATTTTTAGGAAAAAGTCCGCAAAATGACTGATAATTGTGACACAATTTCACAGTTTTACTAGAGGCCTTAGGAGGATTAAGGAAACAAGTTGAATGTCCTTGTATGATTTTGATGAATATACACAGTCAAAACTGAGAACAGCCGTCAGTTAAGGGAAATGGCCAAAGTGACCCTTGTCAACAGGTGACTGCTGTTCCCTGATCACCACATTTTAGATGATTGGTCAGGTGTATTGCTACGTCGTTACCCCATCTAGTCGTTTACACATAGTTTAAAACAAAGGCTCATGGCCGATAACTAAGCATAATAACATAAAGAACTTATATAGGGATAAAACGTGTTTTCGAGGGCATGATAATCTGCGGGCGCTCGAAAAATCCGTTCCTGCCCGAGTGCACTCTTGCAGGAACGGATTTTTCGAGCACAGCACTCAGGCAGGAACGGATTTTTCGAGCGCCCGCAGATGATCATGTCCGAGAAATGTGTATTTTCGCTATTATTGCATAAACAAATCACACATACCAAAATAATTTTAACTAACAGTAAAATCAATCTGTTTTGTTCATTCGACATTGACAAAATAATTTGATTATTTCAATACAGTACAAGGTTGTGTTTTACATATGCCTCATTCGGTCATCATCCGACATGACGAGCTTTACCTTTGGATAGGCAGTTTTCGATTTAAAATGTGTTTAAACAGTGGATTAATGCAAAGTTGAAATACAGCCGCGCAAAGTTAGAAATGAGGAATTATTTTGGAATTTACAGCAGGAACGTTGAAGGTACATAAACACTTACATTTATAGCATAGTCTTTTGAAAGTGTTGACTGTTGAGTAAATAACCTTAACTTCATTGACGTTACCAATAAAATAAAGCTGTTGTCAAGAGAGTGCAGATGGCATAACTTGAAAAATGGATTGAAATAGTCATTATCCCTGCATGCATGAGGAAACTGGTGCTTATTCAGTTCCCCATTTATGCTTGAAAAGTCGTCGAAGGCTGGAAAAGGGAAGTAACTGCGCGTGGACCAGATTATGGATATGAAAAACACATTGCAGGGCTTGAACGGCACGTGAATCGCATTGTTAATACACGATTTCTCCCCTTCAAGCCCTCCTTTTGCCAAGTTTCTGCACCCCGCCAGAGGGCATTATAGATAGAGTTTATGCAATAATATTGAATAACATAGAATAATAATTTCCAAATTGATTTAATTTCATACCTTTTTTAAACTAAATATATGACTGTCTCAACCATAATATTGTTGTTTACTCTTGCATCTTGTTCATTCAGTAAATCCGACAGATCAAATAACATTCATTGGGTGATATTTTTAAATAAAGGTTGTCACATGTACAATTATATTGCTTTACATTAAGAAAATAATGATACAATTGACAACAAAATTATTATATGTGTACATATATTTGGAAGCCTTAAATTGGGATCTTTTCAGAGGGTAATAGGGAAATTTGTAGTTTTTCCTTGATTGGGAAGGTGCCATTTTCCAATACTTTATACAGAAAGAAAGAAATCTCTGATTAAAAACACATATTGATTAGTTTGTTTTTTCATACAACTACTTCACTGGCATTAAATTGGAACAAAAATAGATGATTGGCAAAATACTGTTTAGTGATGAGATTTTTTACATTTTACATCCCAAAATGCTGTTCAGTGATGAGATTATTTACATTTTACATCCCATGATAAAATTAAACCAATGTAAACATATATTGACAAGTTTGTGTTAATTCAACTGATCTACTTACAATAATTAGACATTCAAAAAGATAATTGGCAAAACACAGTATAATGATTAGATTATAATTACTGATACATATACATATGCCTTACTAAGTTTCGTCTTCTCGTCCATTTTTTTCTTGCGTTTCTGCAGGACCCTCTGTGGCCCGGTGTGTATCAGTGTGAGAGTGGCAGAGAACACGTACGTGTGGCGAGTCTCACTGTTACCTTCCCTGCAGTCAGCATGTGGTACAGTTTAGGCATTTAATGAGGCTTAATGCATGTGCGTAAAGACGCTATCCCAGTTTAGCCTATGCAGTCTGCAAAGGCTTATCAGGTACAACGATTTCTGTCTGGACTGTATTTTCGAAAACAAGAAATGTGTTTGTCAGAACCTTCTGCGCCGCTTTGAATTTGTTTTTTTTGTTTGACCTTTATCCTTGAAGGATGACCTTGACCTTTCACCACTCAAAATGTGCGGCTCCATGAGATACACATGCATGCCAAATATCAAGTTGGTATCTTCAATATTGCCAAAGTATTCATAAAATGAGCGATTTTGGCCACATATACTTGACCTCTGACCTTGAAGGATGACCTTGACCTTTCACCATTCAAAATGTGCGGCTCCATGAGATACACATGCATGCCAAATATCAAGTTGCTATCTTCAATATTGCAAAAGTATTCATAAAATGAGCGATTTTGGCCACATATATTTGACCTCTGACCTTGAAGGATGACCTTGACCTTTCACCATTCAAAATGTGCGGCTCCATGAGATACACAAGCATGCCAAATGTCAAGTTGCTATCTTCAATATTGCAAAAGTATTCATAAAATGAGCGATTTTGGCCACATATATTTGACCTCTGACCTTGAAGGATGACCTTGACCTTTCACCACTCAAAATGTGCAGCTTTATGAGATACACATGCATGCCAAATATCAAGTTGCTATCTTGAATATTGAAAAAGTTATTGCAAATGTTAAAGTTGGAGCAAACAGACCAACGTACAGACCAACAGACAGGGCAAAAACAATATGTCCCCCACTATAGTGGGTGGGGGACATAAAAAGCAACTTCTTTGAAAAGAAAAATAACATAAAAGCAGGAAGTGTTGTATCGGACTAGCTTGTGTGAAATGCACAGGCTATCTGAGATGACACTTTTTGCAAAGTTAACAACAGTTTATCAAGCTATTTTTGCTTAGAAAAGGAAAAATTCAGCTGAAAGGAGTATAGTTTACATGACCGAATGCTACATTGCCAAGTGATTTAACAGTAGATATATCAGTAGATATATGTCAATGAAGGGAAAAGTTAATAACTTCTTGATATTTCTTGTAATGCACAAACACTATAAATTGCACGCAAACTCTTGAAAAACAATTCAGTGCAGTCAATTGTCAAAAAATCCAATAGCAAAAGTGGCGCAGTGTAAATTAACCATTTAATAATACAACCATCAATACATAAAGCCATTAATAAAAAAAGCAAAAATTTAGTTAACAAAACCAAAAGTTAAGGTACATTTTTCCGTTCCAAGTATAAACATTTGTTGGGACCGAATAGCAAATGATCTGTACAAAATATATCCTGCGCCTATCAATAAAAAAAATAATCTATAATGAAATATACAGAGGGTATTGAGACACCATCACAGAGGATGGGCAACCATTGCAAAATGTTTTGTTCTAAACCTGCCAATCCTTAACATGTTTTATTATAAACACTGCGTATTTTATAACTTGAACACTTCTAGTCCTATCAAAATCTCTACTTCTATCAAAAGCTGCTGTTCTCAAAAGTGGCCAAGTCACCATTGTATTTTTAGACTTAAGAATGAACTTAGATCCAAGAAAAATATGTTCAGCATATGAATATATCCAGGCTAAAAATGTTGCTTAAATCATAAGTAAATTGTACTAGATTACCCATGTAATTAGAGGTGTTAAATTCCATGTCATATTGATCTGTATTTGACTATTGGAATATTCTAGTTAAAAGAATATTCAGAATTTGTAGACATAAGTTTTAGAATGATTTGATGAATAAAGGACGGGTCTAAACAGCTAAACAGCGATCAGTCCTAACCACATTAGCATACCGTTTCATCTTCTCGAGCAGTTTAGAGAGCTCCTCAAAGTGTCCCTTCTCTATCATCCTGTCTGCCTCGTCCACCACCACATGGGGCGTCTTCTCCACCTCTGATAGGTACACCTCACCCTGGTAGAGATTAAGAGAAAACTGGGCTTATTGCAAAGTGTCGGCCCTGTCGAATAGGCCAAGGACAACACTTTCCACATAGAGTTGATTTTTGTAGATTTTTGCTGAGAAGAGACTTCCTTTTATAGAACAAATACTAAACAAGCGCAGTGTCTTCATTGAATAGCCTGTGCAGATTGCACGGGCTTATCTAGGGTGACAATTTATGCACATGCATCAAGCCCTGATTCCCAAAGGCAAGGCTCATATTTTAATTCAGAAAGATGAAGAGTGCAAAAGAAGGGTGAAGTGGCCTGCTCCCTATTCTTTCTCCCTTTTGTACATCTGGACTTGTAAGAAAACTGTGAGAGTTGTATGAAATTGTATACATTTTTGTAAATAATAAATTGCAAACAAAAACACTATCCTTAAAGACCTGAATTACAAGTGTTACACTACGAAATTACTTTGATTTAGCAAGGCATAGGACAAATGCCTGCAGACTGGACATTCATTCCATCCTGCAACTATTAAGCTGCACATTGTGCCATTTGTGTAAATAGATCTTTCACTAGAAAATGCATTTGCAATAAAAGGTAGCCAAACATAAAATGTTAGCACATTCAACAAGACGTGATTTGTCACAAGACAGAATGGTCCATGACAGGATGGTCACTACAGGACAGGAATATCACTTCAAGACAGGATGTTCACAAGACAGGATGGTCACCACAAGACAGGAGTTTTACTACAAGAAAGGATGGTCACTACAAGACAGGATGGTCAGTACCTCTTGCACCAGCTCCCACAGTCTTCCAGGGGTGGCCACAATCACATCCGGACACTTCTTGAGGATCCTCCTCTGCTTCTCAAGAGCCAGGCCCCCTACTATTGCTGCTATCTGAAAAACACAAGCCTTGCTGTAGGAAAATGGTGCTTAATATATGTGCTTAGTCATTCAAGTTTAGCCTATGCAGACCGTACAGGCTTATCAGGGACAACACTTTCGAATGGATTGTTTTGTTTAAGTGTGCTTGATTAGCCTGTGCAGACTGCGTCTTTTTCATTATGACTTACCCGTATATTCTGTGTTTCATATACAGTCAATCTTGTGGATGCGACCACTTGTATTAAGTGACCTTTGTCTTATGCAACCATTTTAAAATCCCACGGAGCTTTTTCACTATATAATGATATTGTATTAAGCGACTTTTGTCTAACGCGACCAGCGACCGCTGATTTTTGTGTATTTTGATGTCCGAATCTTGAATTAAGGGACCACTAGGTAGTAAAAGTGGTAAATCTATTTATCTTTCAGGGACAAATCCGTGTTAATTGTTTATCTAAGCTGATAAGATGTACTGTTACACCTCTGCTTTGTTTTCACACCAACCATTATGATTATGCTTTGTCTCGTTGACCTGTTCTGACCAGTATTGTTGTAGACTGCGTATCAATTTATTGAGTTGAATAATAGAGAAACGTTTTACGCACAGTCTACAGCTTAAATAGTTTACTATGTGGAACTTTAAGAGACAACGCTGATTTTTCTCGAGTATAGATAACAGGTGCAGAAACAATGCACTGTATGCGACAAACATTTCCTGAGAAGTGCGGAAAATAAACTATTAATCGGCAACATCTGTCGAAATCCATACATTACCAATTTGTAATTATGCTAATTAGTAGATATTTGTTAGCCAATCACATTGTTATTTACTTAATAAATTTTCCAATCAGGTCTGTTTGTTTGTTTTCAATTGACGTGTTTTAATTTTTTCAGCTCATTATGTATCATAATCGAGTCAGATTTCCTTAAGTGTACATGCAGAAATTAAAATGTCAAAACAAAAAGTTTTAACGTTGAACGAGAAAATTCGGGTTTTGGAATTGTCAATGAGTAAAAGTGCACGTAAAATCGCAGATGAGTTTGGAGTCGGTAAAACTCAAATTCTGAACATTCTTAAGTGTAAAGCCGAGGTGCTTTAAGACGTGGAAAATAATGTGTCAGGTGAAAAAAAATGCGTAAAATATTTCCTTGTCTATGTTGTTTTTGCAAATAAATATGTACAGACAATTCATTTATAATAAATGATAATTTATAATAAGTGAAAAAATAAAACACATTATAAGTAAAATATTGTTTATGTATTGTGTTTATATTCATTATATTATAAAAGTTAAATATTATTGTTGACAAAAGAGATTATCCTTCATATAGATTAAAATTGAGGGTAAGCATTCTTCCAGAATGGCCTGTTTTATTTAAAGACCATTTTATTAAGAGACCACTTTTGATTACTCCCTTGAGTGGTCTCTTAATACAAGATTGACTGTATTGATGTTCACAAATTGTAATTTTAAATGTTAAAATGTAACATTACTCGTTCCACTGCAATAGAATAAAGGTAAAAGCAGCTGCTAAAAATGCTCATTTCAGGACTTAATCAGTAAGCTTAATTTGTATTTATATGCATGATTAAGGTTTGATAAAACAGTTGCATTAGTCATGAAATGACTTTCCTCACCCTGTATATTTTGTGGAAAAACAATTGTTAGCTACTGGCATATTGTATAGTACATGCACTAAGTACTAGTAACCCTCTTATATAGGCCTAGCTTTCTCAGAAAAAGTATGAGCAGTAGGTGTGTGATTTAAGAACCACCTCAGGGAGGAAAATGCCCTACCCCCCTTACAGAGTTCAACTAAACTCTTCATTTTTATATAGATCAAGCACAGTTGATAACTATTTGTAAAATTAGTTGTACATAGAAAAGGAGGAAATCAGCTGAAAGGTGAAAAAAATCACACCCCTTGAGCTGGTTACCAGTCGATCATTATAGGTCACATAACCCCAAACCGGAACTCCTGTTTTTAGGGTTACATGCAGTCAGTTTGATACTTAGCACACATTGTTGAGTGCATGCTGCCTAGGATTTGTAAAATACATTGCAAATGGTTGGTTTTGGTATCAACCTGAAGGTATATTTGTAAGCAATAAGAAAATAAGCCATTTTTGTGCTCTACTTTTTGTGTTGATGGTTCCCGGCTTTGAAAGTAGGTCATACTATTTGAGCCCAAAATGGTTGTCTGCACAGCTGTCAAAACCGGTTTGCCTATTCTAAGGTAAATATTTTGAGTTTGCGCGTATAGAATTTAATGACATGCATTTTTTTCAAAAGATTATGCATTAATCTTTCCAATTATGTATGATGATATAGTGGGTATGCGCTTGATCATGGTAAAAATTGATATTGAACTTCAACTATTTTATATGTAATATAGAAGGAAATTAATTGCGCATGCGTAACCTTATATATCTGAACTGCCATACCTTCACATCTGTGTACTTGGCCACAGCCTGAAGGTGGTTCTTAACCTGGATGGCCAACTCTCGTGTGGGCTCAAGGATCAACGCCCGCGGGTACGACCTTCGTGGGGTTGTAACCCCTAAATGACCTTGACCCATCGGTGCAGGGTCAGAGGTCATCCAGCTCATGTCCACGTCCTTGACCACTCGGACACACCCTTTACCATCCTCCTGATACAAGAATGTGACATATTAACATACTGATATTATACGTTAGCGTTATCAGAGGCAAAAATAGACAAATACTACATGAATCTCATATTGACTACTAAATTCTTAAATTGACAACTCAAATTTATGTTACTTATACTTAAATAATGCATATTTTCACACCTACTGAGCTGACATTTATTTATAATAAGCATTTTGGATACAAATTCAAATTTTTTTGCGCCAACCTAGCATATATAAGAACGCCTGGATAATATTAACATATGCGCCTAAAGACAAAAACTTTCAAATTATTTGTGCATATTTGCATATTTCTGTTAACTTCATATTTAAAATAATTGAACACACTTTTTTCTACAAAAATATCTTTGTTTTTGGAAATAAATACCATGTCACTAACACAATTTTCATATTAAGCATGTTAATAATCCATTAAACAATGCAGTCAATTTTTCAGGTGATTCTACATGTATGCTGAATCCTCTAAAAATTGTGTTTTGTCAATTAAAAGACTATTTATGTATGGTCTTTATGTATAAACAAGCATGTTAATAAAAGAATTCACAAATACTGATATTTCTTCTAATTCTTCTTCCTCGGATTCACTGCTTCCTTCTTTCTCCTCCATTTCTGTGTGAGTATCTTGCTTAAAGTTTTGGCTGTCCCTACTCACTGCCTGTAAATATATCCGGTATGCTTGTAAACTTGAAATGGCCAATAAAAACATTTAGAAAATGGTAAGGCTCACACAAATCTTCATTAAAGTATTTTAACCAAAACAATAAAAGTGTCTGAGGTCCACTAATGCTCTGCATCATTCCATCATCCATCATCCCATAGTATACGTATATATTACTTGAGGTGACGTTCTGAAAGAGTTGAATCACTTGAGTTAAGTCATCCCATAGTATACGTATATATTACTTGAGGTGACGTTCTGAAAGAGTTGAATCACTTGAGTTAAGTCATCCCATAGTATACGTATATATTACTTGAGGTGACGTTCTGAAAGAGTTGAATCACTTACGTTAAGTCATCCCATAGTATACGTATATATTACTTGAGGTGACGTTCTGAAAGAGTTGAATCACTTGAGTTAAGTCATCCCATAGTATACGTATATATTACTTGAGGTGACGTTCTGAAAGAGTTGAATCACTTGAGTTAAGTCATCCCATAGTATACGTATATATTACTTGAGGTGACGTTCTGAAAGAGTTGAATCACTTACGTTAAGTCATCCCATAGTATACGTATATATTACTTGAGGTGACGTTCTGAAAGAGTTGAATCACTTGAGTTAAGTCATCCCATAGTATACGTATATATTACTTGAGGTGACGTTCTGAAAGAGTTGAATCACTTGAGTTAAGTCATCCCATAGTATACGTATATATTACTTGAGGTGACGTTCTGAAAGAGTTGAATCACTTGAGTTAAGTCATCCCATAGTATACGTATATATTACTTGAGGTGACGTTCTGAAAGAGTTGAATCACTTACGTTAAGTCATCCCATAGTATACGTATATATTACTTGAGGTGACGTTCTGAAAGAGTTGAATCACTTACGTTAAGTCATCCCATAGTATACGTATATATTACTTGAGGTGACGTTCTGAAAGAGTTGAATCACTTACGTTAAGTCATACCATAGTATACGTATATATTACTAGAGGTAACGTTCTGAAAGAGTTGAATCACTTGAGTTAAGTCATCCCATAGTATACGTATATATTACTTGAGGTGACGTTCTGAAAGAGTTGAATCACTTACGTTAAGTCATCCCATAGTATACGTATATATTACTTGAGGTGACGTTCTGAAAGAGTTGAATCACTTGAGTTAAGTCATCCCATAGTATACGTATATATTACTTGAGGTGACGTTCTGAAAGAGTTGAATCACTTACGTTAAGTCATCCCATAGTATACGTATATATTACTTGAGGTGACGTTCTGAAAGAGTTGAATCACTTGAGTTAAGTCATCCCATAGTATACGTATATATTACTTGAGGTGACGTTCTGAAAGAGTTGAATCACTTCAGGGTTTTTTTTTACTAAGAAAGTGACGCCGATATTCGGCGTCTTCCCCTACCAGAATTTTTCCCCTCAAAATACAATTTCCCCACCAAAAATATCATTTTTCACCAAAATATAATATTTTTTCTCAAAGAAATGATTATTTTTCCTTTGGGCATTCGACAATTATCCAAATTGCACCAAGTAAACGACCTCGCTCTCTCTCTCTCCAGACGAACACAAAAAATCTGGGAATCCCAGTTATTCTAAATATAGCTCTTAAATTACGTCATGTAAACTGGGCAACTAATCGTAATAATCATGTGACTATTTTACTGGATACCGGTCTTGCGCGAAAAGCGTGTTTCGTCAATTAATTACCGGAAACCAGTCGAATTTTCATCCGGGCTATATGCAAGCCAAGATATAAACGTGAAAACAGAAAAAAATGTCTCACAATTGACACTCTTACACAAACAAAAAAAACATTCGGACTCGGAAGATACTGAACGCATCGAGGCATTTTTTAAGAAAGAATCATCGAAAACCGTTATAACCCAGCAGGATTCTGAGGTAATCAACATCGAACATTGTGAAAGTGAAAGTAGACAATCGGCAGCTGCCGATCCTTTCCCTTCCAATACTGTAGCAGATCAAGATCGTCAAGCCATTCGTCATGAAATTGAAATCACAAAATTGACATCATCCCCCGGCCCCAGTACAGAAATATAGCTGAAAACATTTCCCATTATTAAATCTACACCTGCAACTTTATTAAGGACTTTGACTTTAATACGTGTTAAATGTGTTTAAGAACAAAAAAGGACAGAGACAAGCCTCTTTTGATGAGTTATAGACATTGAAATGAACAGTTTTTATTTTTTCCCCTAATATGTCTCTTTCGCACTCTTTTTTCCCCTTTCACCCAGCGTCCAGCTTCTTCCCTTTTCTCTAAAAAAACCCCCTGCACTTACGTTAAGTCATCCCATAGTATACGTATATATTACTTGAGGTGACGTTCTGAAAGAGTTGAATCACTTACGTTAAGTCATCCCATAGTATACGTATATATTACTTGAGGTGACGTTCTGAAAGAGTTGAATCACTTACGTTAAGTCATCCCATAGTATACGTATATATTACTTGAGGTAACGTTCTGAAAGAGTTGAATCACTTACGTTAAGTCATCCCATAGTATACGTATATATTACTTGAGGTAACGTTCTGAAAGAGTTGAATCACTTGAGTTAAGTCATCACATAGTATACGTATATATTACTTGAGGTGACGTTCTGAAAGAGTTGAATCACTTACGTTAAGTCATCCCATAGTATACGTATATATTACTTGAGGTAACGTTCTGAAAGAGTTGAATCACTTGAGTTAAGTCATCACATAGTATACGTATATATTACTTGAGGTGACGTTCTGAAAGAGTAGAATCACTTGAGTCAAGTGGCAAGAGTTTGTATTGACATAAGGTTTAGGTTTGAGTGTCAATAAACGATTATCATTTTATGATTGTTAACATTTGCAGAAAGTTTGGTAGCAATCAATCGAAAACTGTTTGAGTGAGAGAGTGGAAATCATCACAAAGAATGATTTTGAAAAATTCATGGGCCATAACCCAAATGTGTCTTGTGAGATTTGGCTGGTTTTTGCCCTTATTTTGTTCTTACTTACATTTTCAGAACGATTGGTGACTATCAGAATAAAAAACTGGTTACCTTAGAGAGCAGGATTCATCAAAGAGCCATATTTTCAGTCATATCTTAAAGGGACATGACGCAAATGCACGTAGCAAGATTTAGCTGGTAATCTATTGTGTTTAGCCTTAATCTTATGCTAATAAACATTTTCCACAAGTTTGATGACAGTAACATTAAAACAGGTTGAGTTAGAGAGTGGAAACCTAAAAGTGCAAACAAACTGACAGACAGACAAAGCAGAAACTATACACATCTGTTAAAGTGCGTAAAAAAAGACTCAAATCAATGAAAAAAGACAAAAAAGGTGGGGGAGGGGGAAGCAAATAATAGCTTAATTTTTTTTTTCTATTTTTCATATGTGTTACATTGTAATATATTGATTTTATATTAATATATTGATAAAATATGTTACAATACAACAAAATAGGCAAGAAAAATATACATTGAAGACGAATTTCATAAAATGCAGCAAAGACAAATTAGCGCCCCAAGCTGATTATGACGGAGATATTTCGTACATATTTTCCTACAATAACCGAAGCATTTGTCTTTTTAGTAAGTGTTTGTGTGTCGTATGAATAGATATCGTCGCAGGAATTTAAAATAAACCGTTAAACTAAATATACATTCACATCATACACGCATGATTTTCATGCTGGCAAATTCGACTGTACAGTCTTTTTTTATTTCAAAATTAAATATCTGGCTTATTTCGCATTTTTCAGCACATGTTCTTCTTAACTTTTATTTTAATTTACATTGATATATATGTTAAATAAGTTTTTTACACACTTTATATGAATTAATAAATATTTGACAAAATTGTATAATCTGGCTTTAAATGTTGTAATACATAAAAAAATATTCAGTTTTGAAACCTAAAATGTGGAATTTTCGGTAGGCAGTTGGGAAAAACATCTTCTTTTTGCGATTTTGATGCAGCTGAGGTTTGGCCCACAACTTGACCAAATAAAATCACAGGAAGCTCACCCCTTTTCCTAAATAACAACAATCCCACTACCTACCTGATAAACTTCCCCATCGTCTTTATCACTGTCAACAATCATGCTGTCCACTCCACTGTCAGCGCCTCTGTCCACTGAATCCTTTTCTGCAAGGAATCAAAAGAACTAGAGTGATATTCACTATAAAAATAATTCAGAAAAAAAACTCTTAATCAACACAGATAAACGGTCCTTTTGATTGGGTCACTCAACAAGAGGAAATATTCTCTGCCATGCTGTATATCATAGGTGTATGACTAAAGAATTTATAGTCGGGGTAGAAACACTTAATCCACAAAATCATACAATATCAGAAAAACAAACATACATGTAAAACAAAATGTGAACCTTAATATACTTGTGAACAAAAACAGAATTCACAACTTATCAGCGATTTTTTGTGATAATTTTGTTAACGAGAAAAGAATTAGAAAAGTAAATTTTACAAAGGGGAAAACTCCGAAAATAATGCAGCTATGTACCGGTTTATTATCCTCCCTTAAGGTTTTCCTGGGGTAGGGTAGGGGCGGCAATAAAAATATATGATAAAAATCACTTTAAGCAATAAGGACAAAAATACAGTACAGTTACACAAAGAACCTGCAATACAATAACATACCAAGCTCCAACTTTTTCTGCTCCAAGATAAAATGCAGGACAGGAATTCCAAATGCTAATGTCTTTCCACTGCCCTGCAATGAAGCGCCAATTCAAACAGTTATAGAACCAAATAATAAACAAGATGTGTTTGTGAAACACAATGTCCCCTATATGATGTTTGACATTGTAGGATGACCTTGACCTTGTGAAGGATGACCTTGACCTTTCACCACTCAAAATGTGCAGCTCCATGAGATACACATGCATGCCAAATATCAAGTTGCTATCTTCAATATTGCAAAAGTATTCATAAAATAAGCGATTTGGGCCACATATATTTGACCTCTGACCTTGAAGGATGACCTTGACCTTTCACCACTCAAAATGAGCAGCTCCATGAGATGCACATGCATGCCAAATATCAAGTTGCTATCATCAATATTGCAAAAGTATTCATAAAATGAGCGATTTTGGCCACATATAATTGACCTCTGACCTTGAAGGATGACCTTGACCTTTCACCACTCAAAATGTGCAGCTCCATGAGATACACATGCATGCCAAATATCAAGTTGCTATCTTCAATATTGCAAAAGTATTCATAAAGTGAGCGATTTTGGCCACATATATTTGACCTCTGACCTTGAAGGATGACCTTGACCTTTCACCACTCAAAATGTGCAGCTTCATGAGATACACATGCATGCCAAATATGAAGTTGCTATCTTCAATATAGCAAAAGTTATTGCAAAATGTTAAAGTTGGCGCAAACAGACAGACAGACCAACAGACAGACAGGGCAAAAACAATATGTCCCCCACTACTATAGTGGGGGACAAAAAAAAAAAAAGGAATTTCAACTGATTTTGAAAACCAGGAGTGAAATGAAAACCATGATTAACAAGCGATGTGTTTGTGAAACACTATGTCCCAATGTATTTGACCTTTGACCCTGAATGGTAACCTTGACCTTTCACCACTCACAATGTGCAGCTCCATGAGCATGCATGCCAAATATCAAGCTGCTATCTTCAATACTGCAAAAGTGTACATTAAATTAGCGATTTTGACCCATATATTTGACCTCTGACCTTGAAGGATGATCTTGACCTTTCACCACTCAAAATGTGCAGCTCTATGAGATACACATGCATGCCAAATATGAAGTTGCTATCTTCAATATTGCAAAAGTTATTGCAAATGTTAAAGTTTGAACAAACACACAAACCAACCAACCAAACCAACCAACCGACAGGGCAAAAACAATATGTCCCCCACATATAGTGGTGGGGGACATAAAAATTCATAAGAATTTGTAGGGCTCAAAATACTCAAGCAAAGAGTCATCTTAATAGTGAACACTGTATCATAAAATTACTATGTAATCTAAGTTTATGCAGGCTAAACACCGAGATTTGATCAATTAAATTAATTCAAATTAATCAAATATCTGTTAACTGAATAAGGATATAACAAAACACTTAATTTTACAAGATATGTTTGCAAGACATGTATGAACCCTGTTTGCAGCTAATATATCAGTATTTGCAATTGCCAAAGAAACATTTAAATTTAAATACTCCGTGCCCTTGTGACCTCAGATGTTAATACAACATGCATCACTCTGCCAAATGCCTTATTAGCCAATTATTACAAATCAATATATTTAGCTAAAAAAATTCTATTTGGCTAAAGGCTTTTTTTCATAACAACCAAGGAACAAGGGACAAAATTGTCACAAAACCAGGTTTTCATTGTGAAAAAAAATCTGATAAAGGGAGACAACTCAAACTGAACTTTTGAAATGAACAAACAAAATTAACCCCCTTTGTAAGTTTGTTTTAAAATAAATCTATTTTTAGTCGTGGCGACCTTGACATTGGAGATATTGACGTGATTCTTTCGTGCGACACACCGTACCATGATGGCGAACAAATGTGCCAAATGATTTGAAAATCTCATAAGGAATGACATAGTTATAGCCCAGACAAGCTCATTTATGGCTATTTTTTACCTTTGAACTCAAAGTGTGACCTTGACCTTGGAGATATTGACGTAATTTTTTCGCACGACACACCGTCTAATGATCGTTAACAAATGTGCCAAATAATTTTAAAATCTCACAATGAACGACAAAGTTATGGCCCGGACAAGCTTGTTCCGCCCGCCCGCCAGCCTGCCAGCCAGCCGGCCAGCCAGCCAGCCCGCATTCGCCAATCTAATAACCAGTTTTTTCCTTCGGAAAACCTGGTTAAAAAGCAAAAATGACCAAATGTTTGCCATACTAGACAAATTCGGCTAAGGAAAATGATTAGCCAGAGAAAGCATTGACATATTTATTTGTTAAAAACCGTGAGCACCAAACAGAACTGATGTTCAGGTGCAAAGAAATCTTACCTAGTAATGCCACATAATATTCAAAAAACATGTTACATTGTGAATATCCTAGCTACAAAAAAACCCACAAAATCTCACCGTCTCAGCAACGCCACTGTCGCCACATAATGCAAAATGTATAACCAAAATACATGTCAAATTGTGAATACCCCAGCTACAAACAACACATGAAACTCCACCATCTCAGTAATGCCACATAATATTCACAAAAACAACAAATGAACCCTCACCGTCTCAGCTGCCCCGACAATGTCCATCTGATCCCTTATGGCGGAGGGCAAGATCTGGGCCTGTATGGGGGTGGGCTCCTTGAACCCCTGATCTCGAAGGGCCCACATCACCTGTCTGGGCACGAACAGCTCCTGCCAATTCTCCATACCTGCAACAGTCAGGGGCCATAATCAATACATTTATTTGTGCCGCGCTCTGAAAAAACTGGGCTTAATGCATGCATGAAGTGTCACTTTTATTCAATTTTTTCATTTAAGGAATGTCTTTTTAAAGGGAAAATCCACTTAAGGCGGAAAGTGTCATCCCTGATTAGACTTGGATGACCCTTTACGAACATACAATAAGACCAGTTTTCCAAAAGCGGAAGGGAGGATAGGAGCCTGTATAGGCATGGGTTCCACGAACCCCTGATCCATGAAAGCCCACCTTGGCACAAACAGCTCCTGCCAACTCTCCATGCCTGTAAATAAAGTGCATAAAGGGTTTCCCAGATTTGCCTGTGTAGTCTGCACAGACTAATCAGGGATTACACTTTCTGCTTTATGTGCATTTTGATTTAGCAGAGACTTCCTTTACATGAAACAAGAGGGCCAACATGGCCTTAGTTCGCTCACCTTTTTTTTACAAGGCCTTGTTCATTTCTTAGTTAAAAATTCAGTACTCTTGAGCATATCAGATTGGTTCTCTTCCGTTTACTTTTGCAGTGTGAGCATATGATTCATTCTGATTGAGTACTGTCCTTTTGCATGTTTTTTTTTGCAATGGAAACATTTGCAAGTACTGCTAATTCTACATGTGTTTACAAGGTTTCTGTAAGATTTGGAGCAAGATTATGACCCCACATGACCCCGTAATCAAACTTAACCTAGATATCCTCAAGAAACAAGAGGACCAAGATGGCCCTAGTTCGCTCACCTGAGAGGAGTCAGTTCATTCAATCTTTACAAAACGTCAAACTTGACCTAGATATTGTCCAGACAAACATCTCGGTCAAGTTTCATCATTATTGAACCAAAACTCTGGCATATGGAGTGATTTTGTTTTTGTAAGATTTGACCTGATGACCTATATTTTGAGTTGACCCCCCTTACCAAACATCAAACTTTGCTCACAAAAATAAATATTATGACCAAGATTCATAAAATCTGAAACAAAATTGTGACCTCTAGAGTGTTTACAAGGATTTTGTATAATATAATGAAAATTTGTACAATCTAAGGGCAATAATTATGGCATTAATTATGTGATATATATAAAACCAATCTTTTCAACAAGTTTCATGATAATTGGGCAAAAAATGTGACTTCCAGAGTGTTCACAAGCTTTTTTTTACTATATACATATGAGAAAACCGCCCCCCCCCCCCCCCCCAGAAGCCATGTTATTCAACTGACCAAAACCATTTTCAAACTCAACTCTCATAACAAGGAAACAAATTTTCTGACCAAATTTCATGAAAATTGGGCCAAAAATGTGACTTCTAGAGTGTTCACATGTTTTCACTATATACATATAGAGAAAAATGCCCCGCCCACTGGCGGCCATGTTTATCACTGATCTGGACCAGTTTCGAACTCGTCAAAGATATCAATAAAACCAACCTTCATGTGTTCTCAAGCAGTATTGTTCCGATGCAAAAATATATCAAGAATGTCTACCCACCCCATCAGTGCTGGTCTGATGCATAAATATGTCATGTTAATAACAAAACAAGGGACAAAATTGTCACAAAACCAGGTTTTCAGTTGAAAAAAAGTCTGATAAAGGGAGACAATTCAAAATGTGTATTGTTAACCCCCTTGTGTAAAATTAACCTTGATTTCAATTAGAAAAAACAAGAGATGTGTTCATCAGAAACACAATGCCCCCTATTGCGCCCCTTTGAAAGAATTTTTTTTTTTTACCTTTGACTGTGAAGGATGACCTTGACCTTGAACTTCCACCACTAAAAATGTGCAGCTTCATGAGAACGCCGCTTTGATTTTTTTTTTGACCTTTTACCTTGAAGGATGACCTTGACCTTGAACTTCCACCACTCAAAATGTGCAGCTTCATGACAACACCATTTTGAAATTATTATTTTTTTATTTTTTTTTACCTTTGACCTTGAAGGATGACCTTGACCTTGGAGATATTGACGTAATTCTTTCGCACAACACACTGTCCAATAATGGTGAACAAATGTGCCAAATGATTTTAAAATGTCACAATGAATGACATAGTAATGGCCCAGACAAGCTCATTAATGGCCATTTTTGACCTTCAAACTCAAATTGTGACCTTGACCTTGGAGATATTGACATAATTCTTTCGCACGACACACTGTTTAATGATGCTGAACAAATGTGCTAAATTATTTTAAAATCTGACAATGAACGACAAAGTTATGGCCCTGACAAGCTCATTTATAGCCATTTTTGACCTTTGAACTCAAATTGTGATCTTGACATTGGAGATATCGACATAATTCTTTTGCGCAACACAGCGTCTAATGATGGTGAACAAATGTGCCAAATGATTTTAAAATCTCACAATGAACGACAAAGTTATGGCCCGGACAAGCTTGTTCTGCCCGCCAGCCCGCCCGCCGACATTCGCCAATCTAATAACCAGATTTTTCCTGCGGAAAATCTGGTTAAAAAATCAATATGTCATTTTCATTCATAATCTTCAACATTTTTGGACCTACCTTCAAGTGATTCATCAATCACACAAGTCTCTGCAGAACTGTTTTGCAGCTTTTGTTTCTTAATTTGGGGCTGACCCTTCTTTTCTGTCTTCTTATCTTCAACCATCTTTTTCTGTGTCTCCTTTTTTTGTTTCTTTTTCAACTCTTGTTTTTCCTTCCTCTTCTTTTTCAATTCAAGCTTTTTCTTCATTTTAAGTTTTTCAATGTCTTTTTCCTTGTTTACATTTTCTACCATAATCAGAGCAATGTTATCAACATTTGTGTCTGCAGTTTTTACAACAGTTCCTACTATAGGTTGTTCACCCGTAACTTTCACTGTTTCTGAGTCATGTGTGTTTTTTTGTTTCTTAACATTTTTATTTGTATGCATTTTTGAATTGATAGATTCTTCTGTCCCCTTTTCAGACATTGTTTTGCCGCTGTCTGCTTTCTGTTTCCTTTTCTTTTTCTGAAAATAGATATTAACCTGGATTTCGAAGCAATTTTTTTTTGCTTACTAAACTTTATAGAATCCAATCTTAGATGGACAGATGGGCAATATTTAATTACCTACTTGGCAAAAGTAAAATTGTTTGACTCCTTAGATGCACAGGGTGAATCAAACAAGTCTGAAAATAGTGTAGTAGCAATGTATACAAATAAGTACTTAATTAACAATAAAAAAACATGCACAAACCATCAGTTCATTCAGTTAATTGGTATTTCACTAATTATTGCAAGCAAAAACAATAAACAAGTTTTGGATTTGTTCATGGGTATTTCTTCATAATGCCCCTTGTAATTAAGCTTACTTGCTTCTCCTTTCGTTTTTTGTGCAATTTCAACATTTCCTTCATCATCAGTTCTTCTTCCTCCTCTCTAGCAATATTTGGCTTCTCTTCCAGATTCCCACCACTGCCATTTTCTTCAACTATGTCCGAGTCATGTGACATCTTTGCTTTCTTTCCCTTTTTCATCTTCTTTCCTTTGCTTGATTCCAGCAACACATCATTCTCTGCAATCTCTCCACTTTTCGTTTTCTTTCTCTATAATTAAGTTAAAGCATAGTTAAATACACAAATAATTTAAAATATTACTAGCAAACAGTGACATCAGCTTTTAATGATTATTCTCTTATTTTATGTATGAATTGACAGTGCTTCAACTAGGATTTGAAAAGGGCAGGTGGGCTTTTTTGTTAAAAGGGCCCTTTTAGAGTGCGTAGTATTTTGTTAAGAGTGTGGTCATATCCGAGATGTTCCCTGTTGAATATTAATTTTTATATTAACAATAAATGCTACAATATATTATTTCCATTATTATCAAACCAATAGTAGTCAATCGTGGAAGAAGGAAACCTGGTGGTGGGACAGTGATGTTGAAGTTGCGGTGAAGTTGAAGCGAACCCGCTACAAAACATTCAAAGCACTGGATAAAGCTGGCCGTACCATTGAGGCTAACGTTGCCAAAGCTGCCTATTGCGAGGCTAAACGTGCTTCTAAGCAAGCTGTCTGGTTAGCCAAGTCCAAGTCTGAGAAAGAGAAATTCGCGAACCTCTCTCCATACGATGGAGGCATCTTCAAGCTGGCCAAGCAAATGGACAGGACAAACCAAGATGTTATTGGTGAGAAATGTGTTCGAAATGATGCGGGTGAATTGTCCCTCAGTGATGATGAGAAAATGAAAGCCTGGGTGGAACACTATTCAAAGCTACTAAACGTTGAGTTTGAGTGGCCCAGTGAGCTACTTCCTGAAGTTGCTCCTGTGGAAGGGCCTCCTCCACCAGTCACAGTAGAACAAATTCGCAAAGCCCTCTGCAAGATGAAATGCGGCAAAGCCGCTGGACCGTCAGGTGTGATTGCCGAGATGTTGAAAGCAGCTGGTGAGGAGGGAACAGAAATGCTGAGACAGCTGACTGAGGTCGTTTTCAGCAATAGTGTGATCCCCAAGGACTGGGAGGAGAGCCACATCCTTAACCTTTACAAAGGTAAAGGAGAGGCTCTAGACAGAGGAAATTACCGTGGGTTAAAGCTTACGGACCAGACGATGAAACTGATTGAGTGTGTACTTGACACCCACATACGCGAGATGGTCGATATCGATGGTATGCAGTTTGGTTTTGTTCCTGGTAGAGGTACGACTGATGCAATCTTCATCATACGCCAGCTACAGGAAAAATACAATGCAGCAAACAAGCCACTGTATATTGCCTTTGTCGACCTTGAGAAAGCAATTGATAGAGTTCCAAGAAAGGTCCTCTGGTGGGCTTTGAGGAGTCTAGGGGTTAAGGAATGGGCAGTTCGTGTCATACAGGGTATGTACACAGGCGCCAGGTGCCGTGTGCGTGTCAATGGACATTATAGCGAGGAATTTGTAGTCGAAGTAGGGGTGCATCAGGGTTCTGTTCTTAGTCCCCTGCTTTTCATCCTAGTGCTTGAGGCTCTGTCGAGGGAATTTCGCGCCGGGGTTCCATGGGAACTCCTCTACGCTGATGATCTTGCTGTGATGGCGGACTCACTGGAGGAGTGTCTCTCCAGATTGAAAGGTTGGAAGGATGGAATGGAAAGCAAGGGGCTGAGGGTCAATATGAAGAAGGCAAAGCTCTTGATCAATGGCCCTGGACTGAATCTTCTGCGCGATGCAGGAGCATATCCCTGTGCAGTATGTAGGAGTGGAGTGGGAGTGAACTCGATTGAGTGTACCCAGTGCAAACTGTGGGTGCACAAAAAGTGCAGTGGCATCAAGGGAAGAATCACCAGCAACCCGGACTACGTTTGCCCGAGATGCATAGACCAGGCACGCCCAATTGATGGAAGACCTGTTACCCAGGTGGTCATTGATGGCTCACAGCTTGATGTTGAGGCCAGCTTCTGCTATCAGGGTGACACGCTATGTGCTGGCGGAGGCTGCGAACTTGCCATCATCACCCGATGCTGCATTGCCTGGGGAAAGTTTAAGAAGCTCCTACCAATACTGACGTCGAAGCATGTTTCCCTTAAAATCCGTAGCAACGTGTTCAATGCTTGTGTCCGTTCTGCCATGTTACATGGTAGTGAAGTGTGGGCACCATCTGCTTCTGATCTACAACGACTCCGTAGAAACGACAGAGCAATGGCCCGCTGGATTTGCGGCATAAAACCTGACGACGGAGTCCACACTGACATGCTGTATGGCAAACTAGGGATACCAGAAGTCACTGCATCACTGAGAGCCAGACGCCTGAGGTGGTATGGGCATGTCGAGCGTGCCACCTCTTGCATCAATTCAATCTCGAAGATGGCCATTCCTGGTGCTAGAGGTAGAGGGAGACCAAGAAAATCGTGGTCTGACTGTATTAAGGATGACCTGCACACCTGTGGCATGGGTGACACTGACCCACAGAACAGAGGAGCGTGGAAATCAGGGGTTAGACGCTCTAGCCGCCTGCTGCCTACCCCAACTACTGGGACTAATCCCGCAGCAGATGACAAATAAACTCAGGATCAAGTCAAGTCAAGTCGTGAAAGGACATATTAAGAGGACATGGCAATATCATTCATTGTTACAAAAATATGTTACTGTACTACTAAATATACAATAAAAGTACACTTATGCCATGCCTATCTTTTTTTCTCTCTTTTTTATAGTCTTATTACATTGTACAAAAGCAATCTTATTCTTTATTAACTTACAAGCTATTTATAATACAATGAAATCTTGTGCTTTGATTTTTACAATTTCTATAATTATATTTATTCAAAGTAAACAGAATGTGTTTGTATGTCTTTCTGAAAATATTAACTCATATTTGTGCTACTAACACATTATCTTTTGTATGGTATAGAGCCAGATAGTCTCTTTACACAAAATTAAACATTTTTTAATTTATCAAAACAAGTAAAAGGGCAGGGCGAGACCTCGGAAGGGCAGGCCTGGGCTTCGGAAGGGCAGGGCAGGACGCCCTTCCATTTTTTCCTAGCTGGAGCACTGGGTTAAGTTTGTTGGTGTTTTATTCTTTGCCCAGAAAATTTGATGCCTGTCTGGTTGTGGAAACAAGAGTTAATGCAATGAATTTATCTTTCGCGTTTTACTTTTGCACAAGAATGTTCTTTCTAAAAACTTGAAACTAAAAATAGCATCATAAAACTTTTCAGCCCAAGGCCTTTCCATAAGTCATGAAAAATAAAACAATATGGTAATGGTGTTTGTATTATCAGGGCTCGACACAAACGGTGTACCGTTGATCCGGGGTCAGTAAAAAATAGGGAGGACCAGTAAAACTAGAAATTTGGTTGATCCGTCGGACCAGTTAAAAATCCTGGCCAGCTTATTGTGAAATACTGGTGGAAAGCCATTTTCATCAATAAAACAACTTTATATGTTCATAATAAACCGATAATTTCATCATTATTTTATGGGCCACCTCAAGACCGGGATAAAAATAGCAACATATTGGAAATTTCAATTTTTGCTAGATGCCCGATTGACAAAAACCTGTTGTCGCATCAAAAAATTGATTTACGATCCGCAAATGTCTCCCAAAAATGTCTCCAGACTTCGCTGTGATCGATACACAAATTAACATAAAACTCTAATCGTTCGGATCGATAAACGAACAAAATGGTATTTATTATTTTGAAAAAGCAGCCATAATCAGCATTTTTCCATCTTAATACCATCAGAATATACTTTGTTTACCGTAAGAATTTATACTGGAGGGCGCCGAATAATGTTTTGATATTGCGGGAGAGTAAACGTGCATATTTTCAAGATTACAAGTTTTCGCGATGTGGAACTTCATTCAGGGGGTGGTTGAACCTACGCCTAAAAAACCTAAAACTAATGGAGAGAAGCTTGAAGTACAGTGAAAATATGAAAGGGATATTGAGATAGTTTAGTAGATAGTATAGTTTTCTTTTTATAAATGCACAATACATTGTGGATGGTCCGGAAAGTAAGTTGAAATTTAGGTCAAATAACAGATAAATTGTCGGACCACTTGAAATCTTCGAGGACCAGTAATTTCTGAACGCTGGTGGTCCTTTGGGTCAGTAGGTAAAAAAAGTTAGTGTCAAGCCCTGATTATGATTTTCAAAAACATCTGATCTTCTATTTACATACAACAATAAGATATACCCCAAAAAACATGAATTCTCTTTTATTTTTGATCACTTTTCCTTAAATGCCAGTCAAGAGAGAAGTGACTTCTCCCTAAAATTTGACCCTAAGCCAACCCCTGAGTTTACAAGTTAATTTGAAAGTGGGAATAACAAAATGGCACATAAATTTGTCTTAATAATTTACATATAGTTGCAATAATCCAATTCCCAGCTATTGACCCTCCGTGTCGCTCAGAGTTGCAACTGGTTACAGCATTACATGTATGTCATGTCAAGTCTCTCGCCCAGAATCTTTGTGTTACTTTAATCGGTAATATTAGCAACATAAACTATTTTCGTGCATAAATAAACACAAACATATCATATATATCTCACTAATGCGCAAATTAAACCAACTGACATGATCTGGTGTGCTCGCATAATAATGATAGTTATCCAAAGTTTCAAACACGTCAACGGTTCATGAAAGTTTTTGCAATGAAAAAAGCAGAGTATTCTGAACTCAACAATACGCTATCCATTATCTGGAATCCCCAATGAGATAGATCTTGTGTCTAATCAACCAATCGTAATACACTGACTTTCTACGGAACCTCTGTAAGATAGATTGAATTGTCAATTCAACACTTTGGCTTTTGGTTTGATAACAGTTTTTTATCAACTTTTTGTTTTGAGCATCAATCAACAAACAACACGCAAATTGTCGAAATTGATATTGATGGTAACGGGTATTGTGTTTGTCACGCTGATTTAGGTTGATTGAATTCAATTTTATATAGACAAACTTGAGACTTAATATTCCTTTTACATTGAATTTGGTTCAGTGTTCGAATTCAGCCACTGGACCGAAGACCAGGTCCACCAAAATTACTTATGGTCTAGTAGAGAATTACAGATCACTGGTCCGATGGTCCATTCAATTTTGGATGTAAATGAATGTCCAAATATTGTAATGAAATGTTCATATAAAGAAAACAATAAAAACAAGGGCTGTTTGTAAAACATGCATGCCCCCAATATGGGCTGTCAGTTGTAGTGGCAGTCATTGTGTGAATACGTTTTTTGTCACTGTGACCTTGACCTTTGACCTAGTGACCTGAAAATCAATAGGGATCATATGCCAGTCATGATCAATGCACCTATGAAGTTTCATGATCCTAGCCTTATTATTCTTTAGTAATCATCAGGACACCATTTTACTGTTTCCAGTTACTGTGACCTTGACCTTTGACCTAGTGACCTGAAAATTAATAGGGGTCATCTGCCAGTCATGATCAATGTACCTATGAAGCAGGGAACAAAATATTTATAACATATTCCATTTCGGATGGTTGAACATCGCTCCTGCCACCTTTAAAGAACGCTCGTATGTCAGACATTTTTCAGATGAAATTCAGACTGGTTTAAAACCGTTCTTCGCAGTAAAATAATTCTTTAAAAAAAATCAATACTTACAGTGAATGAAGTCAGATGGTTCCCTGTCAACATGGACGCGCAAAGTTTACACCAAAAAGCCAATATTTACTCGGGACACAGTCTCGCATAACAACGCGCGCCTGCTGTATGAAATTTACAATTACGATTTCCGGTTCATTCGCATTCTACTTTCGGAATAGATATGCTTTAAGAAATGATTTTATTTAATGAAAAAGAGTCTTACTGGTCAGAAAATACATATTTTAACATCAGTTTTTTTTCACTTGTCCTGTAGGACGAGAGCTTTAGGGAAATTCACTCGTCCTTTCAAGATTTCACTCGTCAATACGAGCGGACGAGTGGAATTTTTGTCCCCTGTATGAAGTTTCATGATCCTAGGCTTTAGCATTCTTGAGTAATCATCCGGAAACCATTTTACTATTTTGAGTCACTGTGACCTTGACCTTTGACCTAGTGACCTGAAAATCAATAGGGGTCATCTGCCAGTGATGAACAATGTACCTATGAAGTTTCATGATCCTAGGCCTTAGCATTCTTGAGTTATCATTCGGAAAACATTTTACTATTTCGAGTCACTGTGACCTTGACCTTTGACCTAGTGACCTGAAAATCACTAGGGGTCATCTGTGAGTCATGATCAATGTACCTATGAAGTTTCATGATCCTAGGCCTAAGCATTCTTGAGTTATCATCCGGAAACCATTTTACTATTTCGAGTCACTGTGACCTTGACCTTTGACCAAGTGACCTGAAAATCAATAGGGGTCATCTGCCAGTCATGATCAATGTACCTATGAAGTTTCATGATCCTAGGCCTAAGCTTTCTTGAGTTATCATCCGGAAACCATCTGGTGGACGGACCGACTGACCGACAGACATGTGCAAAACAATATACCCCCTCTTCTTCGAAGGGGGGCATAAAACACGAAAATGTAACTGATCACGGCAGCTCTAAATTGAAAGTTTCTGGACAATTATTACTAGCGCGCATTGGATTTGCGCAATAACGTCTCATTCATATCGAATGCTCTTGTCATTTCGAATTAAAAGGTTACATGAACAGAATAACACGTGTTTCGTAATGCCTTAAATAAATGCCACTTTTAAACATTTAATCTTGTCTGTATTCATTAAATTATGATACATTGAACATTTTATTGTGATACGTTTGACCGGTAAAAAATGTTCCAAACTTTTCCGAGTTAAATACTGTCCTTTTTTGTACCATAGGTAACAATCTTTGTAGAGAATAAACTACTGAACAATCTACAATTATTTAATATTTATTTCATAAGGTCATGTCAATAAACAAGTTGTTATCTGCAGTTAAATGTAATATCATATAAGTAGATCTAGATATAGAACAGTAGCAAGAGGCAATGATTTTTTTTAAATGGGAATATTTGAATGATATTTGGCATTGATGTTATACTACTTAAAACAAACATAATGATGTCTTTCTTTTTTTATTTGGATGAAAAATAGATTTTTTATGATTTTTTTAAAACACGTAAAAAAATAGGTGCATTTTTGTGCTGTTTTTTCAGCCAAAAATCTGGTTCATTGCCAGCAAACAACTGACATTTGCATTTAACCAGCTATTTTGGCCATTTATAAGTTATTTTTATCTATGTGAATGCCTTTTTAGACATAAAACACATTAATACATATTAATAACAAATATTTTTTATTGGTGTTGCACTTTTTACTGCACAGTTTATGGCAAAATAAAAGGGGGCATACAAATACATATTTATGTGCGTGAATAGCCTTTGTCTTTACTGCTATCAACAACAATCCTGCAGCTTTTTTAAGGTTTTATTTTCAATGATAACTAATGTGGAACTAACACATAATTTGTTGACACAATTTATATTTGTTGTGCATACACAATATATAAATACTTGTGAAATGTCCAATTACCAGACATTACATAATGATGAATTAAAATGACACATGCCTCCCAATCACGATGACGAGTTGTTCAAATAAAAAAACAAAAAAACATTGTTGATGTGGGTTTTTTGTCAGTCAAAGGTAGCATATAGGCAAAAACTAATCCCAAAGATTGAAATTTTTCATAAATGACGATTGATGAATCAATTTACTTCAACTGCACTCTCACATGTCAGACCGACAGTGTCATGAGCAGACATAGTGGTCACTACAAAACGGTGAAATTCTTATGGGGGCTTTCAATAGTTTTGACAAGTTTTATATGTTGTTCACTCAATTAAAATAAATTGTCCATTAGGTAAAATAAGTCCTCAAATTATAAATACACCACAAGAACAACAGCCAATACTTAAATAAGGTTAACATGAAGACAATAGTTCACTGTCACACATGTTTAACAAAAGTAAAATCATTTGCTTCATTAAATAGGTTCAAAAACCAAAATTCTTCTTATTTAAATAAGACCTAACACTAGTTATTTGAACTTCAATGTATCTGTAGGTATTTTTCCTAAGATAGGTGACTAACAAACCTATCCAATGGTTTAAAAAATCTTATATTCAGTTATCGCCTATGGCGATTTCTTCCTGATTTCTTCTCTTTTCTCCCCGCTGCCTTCAGCTTCTTTGCCTAAATCTCCTCTATCGGGGCGCATTCACAAACGGCAGCTTCTTGCGGTACTCTGTAACATGTAAATGAACATTTGAGCCGCACTCCGGGAAAACGGGAATTAATGCATGAGCCTAAAGTGTCATCCCATATTAGCCTGTTTAGTCCACACAGGCTTATCAGGGACAAAACTTTCTGCTTCAACTGGATTTTCTTTAAGAAGGGACTTTCTTAAACGGAAAATAGCTTAAAGGTTCATTGTTTTTACCATTCAAGGCTTTTTTAAGGCTGTTGGGGGAAGGGGCATTAGCCTTCATATTATATAGGAAAAAGTGTGTGAAACCCAAAATTTGGGGATACAACTCACGCAATGTTAGTCATAGGGGAATGTAATTTCCAGGTGTAAGTTTCTTTTTTTGGGTTAAGTGCATGAATATAATGAAAAAAATTGAGAGGATGTAGCCTTTTTATGAAAATTTCCGAGGGATTGTAGACTAGATTAGGCTACAGCTTTAGAATATAAAAAAAGACTGCTCTTCCTTATCTTGTGATGTCAGTCTTCTTAAACTCAATTATGTGATATCTGTCTTTTTAAACTACATTTTGTGATATCTGACTTCTTAAAAGTATAACAGTATATATTTCAAATGCATAAACATTGGTGAATTACAATAATGATGATTAATTAATGTTGATAATAAATGTATTTCAAAATGACCGATACATTGCCATAAAATAAAATTACATGGGGTTTATGTTTCAAAATGTCATTCTGCTGAAATGTCATTTATATACTAAGAAAAATATTTATTGGTTAAAATTGCATATTATTTTTTATCTAGTACCTGATGCGGAAGCTTCAACTTTTCAGCTTTTGCAGCCCGATCCTGTGTAAATTGACCTGGCTGCGGTGATACACGCTCACTGTGAGACTCCGAACGCTCACTGTTAGACTCCGACCGCTCACTGTCAGACTCCGAACGCTCACTGTTAGACTCCGAGTCAAACTCTTCCCAATCCTGAGACTCTGACTTATTAGTATCAAACATATGTCTGCAAAAAGAATAATTGAAATCAAAGAAATAATAATATCTACATAATATAACTAAAATACAGTGACGGTATCGAATTGTTGTTCACATCCGACGTTAAATAAAGATTCTTGTATCTTGTATCATTAATGCAATATCCGAAATACTTGCTGTCCGAATAGTGCAAGTCTGTATTTTGTATTATCGAAACGTCTTTTTACAGATATACGAATGAAATCTACCATTACGATATAATGTCGGCATAAATATATCCTTCAATGATGTTTAGCACGTACAACACATTTTTTGGCAACTTTACAGAGCAAAAAAAGAACAATTGATATTTACGTCGTATGAATTTTCAACAACGGCGGCCATCTTGCCATTCATGAAATGGGTCAATAGTGGGTCCATACATTAGCAACAACCAGCAGAATTACGGCATTTTGCAAAGCAATTAGTGGCATGAATGAAAAGGAGAATGATTAACCTTCAAAATAAAAGCAATTTTTCTACTGGGCAATGTATCTTACCTATTTTTCTCGATCTCGGAAATTTTTTTAGGCTTTCTTTTAATCTTCAACGCAACTGTGTGGAAACGAAAGTGCTTTGCCCGCGAACATAAATGTATTAACTTATATGATTAGTGGTTATTTTAACCATATCCAATCAAAAACCACCTTAAAAACGACGTAATTCCAACCCCCTATCGGCACTATTTTTATGAACGAGATTTCGCGCAGGAATTGTTCAGTAATAAATGAGCCGTACGCAGTTGCCTCCCTTGTGCCCATCGCTAAGAACAGATTCGTAAATGTCAAAATCTCATAACTGTATCGGTCCAGTAAAAAGTAATTCGGTCCAGTGATTTTTTACTCTTACTGGTCCGAATGTCAACTGCTAGCCTCCAAAAAATTATTCGTGAAGACTGTTGGCTTAATCAGGAAGAAGGCTGAGCTGTACGTATGTACCCCAAAAATGCTCTGAGCATTCCAGAAAAGCTTAAGTTACATACTTCTAGGTTGATGTCACTCATTGTCACTTGTTTACTGTTTAGACTAGTAAAGTTTAGTGGTACGAAACGTTAGGGGGCGATACAAAACCGTGGTGAAATGTTATACCTTCTTTCCACCAATGTCATTGTTCTTGATAATTTCATAATCAGTGAGTTCTTCAAAACTTATGATACCATCAAAATCAGATTTTGAAGTTTTTAAGTGACTAAAATCAACCGATTTCCATGCGGATAAGGCTTTCACGTGGATAATGTCAGCCATGTTGAAATTAATCTCATTATTTGTTTACATACAGTAATTTTTAATCTTAATAAGCTGTAACAAAACGTCTTCAATATTTTACGTTTTGAAACATTTATAACATTATCTTTTGCAAACATATGTAGAATAGACTGTTATTCTCGAAACGAAAGTAGATTATGATTTCTTTCTAGAGAGTACGTGCATTTGGCGGAAAAATAAACGAAAGTAAACAACATTCTTAAAATCAAAACCATAGATGACACAAAATCAATTGTAAGTTAATTCATAAAATACGCAATTGATAAACTCAAAAATGAAAACAATCGATTAACTAAACGTATATAATAATTGAATGTAAGTTTATATGCCATGTGTAAAAAGCACATTGACATACAATATCGCGGGTGTCGGCTCTTTCGGACCCAAGCTCATTCGGCCCCGGTTTTTCAGGCTTATTCGGCCCCAATTTCAGGCTCATTCGGCCCAAGCACCAGGCTTTTTCGACCGTATTTTTTATTTGAATAAATAGTTGAAAAGATGTTGGTCGAAACAATGTAAAACTATGGAATATTGTTTATTACAGTAATATATTGTCTTTATTGAGGATTAATCCATTTGAAACAAAGATTCTTTTGTCTTTTGCTTCAGGTATATTGTCGTCAAAATGAGAAGAATAGATACAAGAGTATAGAATGGCTGTGAAAATAAAACAAACTGTAAAATAGTTCCTATTACATATATTTGGATAATTTGAAAGTTTTAACAATAAGGAATGCATACGTCTAAGCAGGTTGGCTGGGGTCCGGGTTGGCTGTTTTTAACCTTTTATCTGTATATTTCTTCTTTTGACTAACACTATCACCTTTGTTTCTATGTCTCACAAATACATTATGTATTACTTTTTATTTCCTTTACACTTCTTCCTTAATTTCCTAGCACTGACATGCGCCTGCTTGTAATGCTAATTATTGGCGACTAGCAGTATATATAGATAGCTAGATACTTCTAGCAACACAATACATATATTTCTATACTGTAATTACATAATACATAATTTACTGCACACAAGTTGTTAATGTTATTAATAACTCAATTACATCATCATAATAATAATATTATTCATCTTAATTATCATCAACGTAACATCATAATCATCAGCATTATCATCAGCATCATCATCAACGAATCCATTATTGTTATATAGACACTTATCAATTTATTCTCATAAACAATCAAAGTATCAATTTTTATTCTAATTGACAGCATTCACTTGTTCACACATTGTTAAAATCGTTAAACAGATGTTGTTTTCTTTAATTACTCTGACCCGGTCATTCATTATTGAATGAAGCCATTGTCTAGTACACTTGCACCTATGCCGGATTTTATGATCTATGTCAGGTTGTTAAATACATGCGTGGTGTGTATACGGATAGACGCCGCATTGCAACTCTCAGCAACCCTTTGGGTGATAAAGCTGATAGTTGAATTATTGCAACAAGACTAGAGTTTGGTTTTGTCTTTATCTTCACAATCAATTAGTACTGTCGAACATCAGTCATCATGTTACCCAATCACATACGCATGTTTATCTGTCATTCAAGTTCTCTTACAAAATTAATCTATACATTTTAAGTGAAAACAATGAAAACACGTTTGATATCTTTTGTTAACTTAAATGTGTAAACTTGGAAATGCAGTCTGATAACTGTCAAAACTGAGAACAGCGGTCAGTCAAGGGAAAAGGCCAAAGTGACAGTTGTCGACGAGTGATCGCTATTCTCAGATCACGTTTTAGATGGTTGGTCAGTTGGTAGTATTGCTACGTCATTACTCCACAGTCCACCTAGTGGTTCCGACACAGTGTAAAACAAAAGCTCATTGCCGATAACTAAGCATAATAACTTATATAATAACTATTAAATAATACAGAATAATGGCAGGGCCCTTGCTACACTTTAGAGATTCGGGCTGGGGCCCTTAGAGGGGGGAATTTCGCGTTGTTTGGGGCGAAAAGGGGAATTTTAGAAGATCTTTTCACCAAACATTCAACTCTTAAAATTGCAATATTTTAATGTGATTTACATAAATATACATTTGAACAAAGGTTAAAAGCACCATACCGGCTGGCAACATTATTAAGGCATAAAAGAAAAAAGAAAAAGAAAATAAAAAATTTTGGAAGGGGGAATTTTTAGCTGAAATAGGGGAAAAAAAAGAATACTATTTTTATGGGGGAATTAATGGTGCGGAATTTCGGACCCAAAATGGTCAAACAAGGGCCCGGTTAATGTCTTATAACTTGATTTAATTTCATAACTATTTTTAAACTAAATCTATGACTTAATCAACAATACAATTCTTGTCTACTCATGCATCTCATTCATTCAGTATTTTTAATGCAAAATTTATCATGAAAATGTAAGACTTGGAGTTGAAAATTCTATTGTTTAAAATCAGACAAAGAGATACCGGTATTGATCATAGTTGATACTCAAAGTAACCTTACTATGTTGATGAAGGAATTTTGGCTGTGGCAAGGTTTTGGCACAATTTTGGCACTTTGTCTGTTTTTCACTTTTGAGTATATGCCCTGTAATCCCAAAATTGTGTGTTTTCTTTATTAACCCTTTACCACTAAGATACGAATTTTTCAAGCATTTGTAGTGCTTTAGAAAGTTATATTTAAATAAAGTCCTTTCTTACTATATTCAAGTTTTAAAGGCTTTATTTTCAAACCTTAGATACTGGTGAGTAGCAAACAACATAAAACCCGAACAGACTGCGAGTTACTTAGAGGCTGTTCTGGTTTTATGCTGTTTGCACATAGCCATTTTCACTTTGCCTCTGAGTGGGAAAGGGTTAAACAACTTGAACCATTTGTTTCCATTTACCAGCACACAATGCAGAAACTGAAGAGCAGCCACCACATGTTCATTCAGGCGTTCATGACTAGAGGTGTGATGAATGGGACAGAAGTCTTCAACCTCCTAAAGCTGTCCTGTGAAAAATATGGGGGTAATACAACATGGAGCCGTGCTCTAGAAAAGAGGGTTTAATGCATGTGTGTAAAATGTCGTCCCAGATTAGCCTGTGCACAGGCTAATCAGGGACTACGCTTTCTGCTTTTATGATATTTTCTGTCTAAAGGAAGTCTCTTTGCAAAAATCTAGTTTTGGCAGAAAGCAGAAAGTGTCCTCCCTTATAAGTCTGTGGGACGACACTTAACGCACATGCATTAAACCCCCTTTTCACAGAGCACGTCCCAATTAAAAGTTGTAACTTTCCCTATGATTACCATAGGCAAATAATACCTAAAATGTAAATAGATTTTAGCTAACACACATCATATTCATAGTGAACTTTTGTTATCACCTCACAAAAGTCGTGTGTGACAGTGTCATCAACATTTACTTTATGTCATGATTTCTTTAGAGACAGTTACACATTTCAAGAAACTTGATCAAAACATGTGTTCCAATGATATCTTTGCAGAGTTTGAAACTGTCAGTGGGTGTTACAAACTTATCACATGTTAAAATTAAAGACAAACTTTTTAAACACTAGAAGTCAATTTTTTTGTTCCCCCAAAGGAGGGCATATAGTGATCGCACTGTCTGTCTGTGTGTCTGTCTGTCTGTGTGTCTGTCTGTCTGTGTGTCTGTCTGTCTGTGTGTCTGGTCTGTTCTGTCTGTCTGTCTGTCTGTCTGTCTGTCTGTCTGTCTGTCTGTCTGTCTGTCTGTCTGTCTGTCTGTCCATCACACTTTGTGTTTAGGTTTCAAAAAATGCTCATAACTTCTATGTCGCTTCAGATGTTACCTTCATATTTGGTATGCATGTGTATATGGACAAGGCCTTTCCATATGCACACAAAAAATTACTCAAATGTTTTCTGTTTAGCTGTCGTACATAACTAACAAAGCATTTTTCGAGGGCATATATCATCCTTTGGAGACAGCTCTTTTCTAAAATGGGACCCAACAATTTCCACAAAAGGTTTAAAAACTAAAATTTTCAATATTTAGTTTCCAACAGTCTTAAGTTGAGCCTTAGTAATTATACTTTTGAAATTTGAAAACACTTTTATACTCAATTTTGAAGCATTTGTTAGCAAAACAACAATAAAGCTAATTTCCCAATTAAGTCAAAACAGGTTGCAATTTTTCCCAATCCAATAGGACCTGGAACCTATCCCAAAATGGTGGAAAAAACGCTGTGTATGGACTATCCAACCATTCCAATAATACACTTCAGATTACGATGAGGCCAGTAGAACACAGCTGTTGCTAGACTACTGCCACACCATCAACAGCAATATCAGCATGCTGGGACTGGAGATTAAGAAAGGAAAGGACGAGACTAACGGCACCGGATATTATGGACTGGTAATACAGTGTGTTTTAGGTCGAAGTTGGGGCAAAAATTCGGCCACATTCCCAATCTCAAAAAGTATATATTCAGGGCCAAAACACCAACTTTGGGGAAAGGCCACAGTCTTTTTTTCGGGAAAAAAACACAATTTCTGGCTTTGGGGAATGAAAAATACTGACGTAGATTGGAAATTTAGAGAAAAATGCATGATTTTAAAGAAATTTCTGTAGGGGAAAAGGCCTTTTTGGTTAAGGGGAAGAAAAAGAGACCCTTGCAAAGAAGGGTTTTTTGGCCCTGATATTTTTCCTTAAAGACTTCCTAAAATTCCCAATAAAGGGTCAAATTTCCTAATTGGAGGTTTCCGATAAATAATTTAAAGATTAAGTTCATTATTGAAGCTCTACGAGTTAAATCTTACCAATATAATTTTACAGACACTTCTATTTTTGTTTTAAAAGCATTTTTGTAAGCAAAAAACCTTAATTTCCCAATTGTTGTCAAAACGGTGCAAGGTCAAAACGCTATTTGTGCACAGTCAAAATGGTGCACTGTTTCATAATCCAAGGAGCCCATATTTTCTCATTTTTGTTATGTGTCCCAAAAAAGTGATTATTCTTAATAAATATATTATTTAAAACACTTGCTTTTTTCCATTTTGAAGCATTTGATAAAGCAACAACACTCATTATTTCCCAATTTTCATCTAAATAGCGGGATTTTTCCCAATCCATAGTGACCTGGCCCAATTCCCAATTGGTGAAAAAGCGCGCTGACCTATGATTTCAATCAAATGTGCATATTAACACTTCTTCCTGAATGTATTTCATTATGTTTGGCAATAGGTTGAAAATGCAATCCATTCAATCCCTTGTTAAAAAGATTATACTAGTTAAAGTTAAAGTGATATTCAAATCATGTGCTTTACCATGTGATTGTCTTTCAGGTTAATACCGTTGAAAGCAATATTACCTTGCTTGCCTCCCAGTATACAGAAAATGAGTTGCAATTCTTCAAAATGTTGGTATGTTATGTTATCATATTGTTTATTATATCAAATTAAGTGAGTTGATCAGTGTTTGCAACAGTATTTAAGGTCTATCAACAACATGGTTAAGTGGTATTGCATATAAAAAATGAAAGGCTTGTGAAAGGGGCCCTAGCCGTGAAGGATAATACCACAAATGCGCAAAAACATAGTTTTGGGATAAGTTTAATGCATTGGTTTTTAAAGTTTTGATGATATTTCTAGGGGTAAGTTTAATTTGGATGGGAAAATGTTAGAGACATTTTCTGAGGGGATGTATTCCATATCAGGTTCTAGCTCTAGGATAAAAATAGACCTGCAGATATACATGTTGACAACAACAATAAGGTTTGAACTATGTGTTTTTGTGTTTTATTTCATTTGTTTGTTTTCAAGGGGGAGGGGGGGGGGGAATACAAGAAACTTGAAATATGCAGGTTTTCCCAAATGCAAAGAATATGTGTACTTTTCATTTGTGTTGCAACCTCTTGTTGCTCTTTTTAACTATTTCTGCTACCTATGAGAAGTGTAATAAGCATTTAGATTTTATATGCAACATTTTGGACACAATTAATGGTATTTGAGCATTACCTGATTTTATCTGTTCATTGTTCAACTGATAACCATATGTAAGACAGCTAAATCAATTTAAAATCTGTTAACTGGAGATTTGTTTGGGTCTAGTATGTGGCCTTACTTAGACCATTTAAAAATGGTTTATGTTAATTTAGTTCTTAAATGTGCAACAATGAAACTTGTCGGGATATATGTGGATAGTAATCTTTACATTTTGAGATTAAATAACTTAAATGTGATTAAATTTGTTGGAATAGTATTATACTCTGAACATGTTCAGTAAAGATAATATTACGTATGTGTATGCATACCTTAGATTATGTAGTTAACAGTAGTGACAAATGACACAATTGTTAACATTCATATTTCAGCTAGAGGAGTTTGTCAAATCCGAGTCTGGAACTATTGGGTCAATAGAAGCCCTCGGAATATCTGAAAAAATACCCAAGAAGATGAGTAAGACTGATGCCAATCAACTGCTGGACAGATTTGAGCGGGAAAAATGGATCGGAAAGGTTCAGAATAGTTACAGTCTTGATCCACCTATTGTATGTATGTATTTCTTTTGACCTTGCAGTCAGGATAACCCATAAAAGTGCAAGCACTTATTTTCAATGGGGTCCTTTGGTTTTTGCTGAAGAGACAGCAAGCAGAAGGGACAGTTTTGAGATACAAGGAATCAGAGTGCGATACCCTAGCTCTTTGCGAATAGATCCCTTGGTTCTTTTACGTGCTCAGTGTATAGCACCGATACACGCGAGAATTACCTGGGTTTCATACAAGTACATCTCTAGTTGGGTGGGAAACACTTCAAGCATTTCTGAAATTTCCATTGCCCCGGCCAGGAATTGAACAGGGGACCTCTGAAATGGTAGACCAGAGTGTTACCACTCGACTACAGCACCACCCATTAAATTGCAAGCGCTAAAATTCTTGCACTTTATGTCATTGGGTTGGTTGAGTGTGGAGGGAAGTAAAAGAATTTCCCCATTTTTTTATATATCAAACTTGATGTCCATCCTTTTTTTCCTTAGATTCTTCATTTTAGAGCAAGATCTCCTTATGATTACCTAAACTTGATGAAATTACTTTTTTTTGCTTAACAATTATTTTTCAGCTGTGTATTGTGTCTGTTTGTTCCATTGATAGTCTTTATGCTTTCTTTATGAATTTGGTTCTCAAAAAATAATGTTAATGGATACAATCAAAAGCAATAAACCTAAAACCTGTGTTTAAAATGCAGGCATTATTTTTCATTGTTTATTGGACAATCTACAATGCTTTAGTTCTTATATGAAGGAATTAAATAGTTTATTGGCTGAAAAATATTAACAAGAATAGTGTGAAAATATTGTTAAGTCTCTATTTTCTATTGTTAAATGGTCTTAAAAATATGTTTGCTATAGAAATGATAACTTGATTGTTATGCATCCAGGCATGGGGATTGTTTTGTGGACAGTTTAACTCGAGAGAATTGTGTTATTTTTTCTTTCTTATCAGTGATTATTATTTTACAATTGAATTTTTATCATACTGTTATGAACAATTGGTAGCATGCTAATTTTCTCTCATGTGTTACTAGGTTTTCAACCCACACCACTGCTTTTGTGAGGAAAAATCAATTGTTGTGGTTTGAATTTCAGTCGAAGGAAGGCCGCATGTACCTCGGCATTCGAGGGGTGATGGAAATGGAGCAGTACATATTTGAAATGTTTGAGGACTTTGCTGTGAGATGTAACATGTGCAAGAAACTGTGCATACAGGTCAGTTGCTTACAGATCAGTAAACCTAGGCAGTTTGTCTTTGTACATGTAATTAAATTAATCTTTATTGTGACTTGAAGTTTCATGAAGAAACTTAATATCTCCAGTCTTGTTCGAAAAAGGTCTTGATTTAGAAATTGTAAGTCACATAAATTTTAAATGCTGATGTATTTACATGTATTCAGCAAAGAGGTATTTGAATGGTGATAAATGGTGGTATTAATCACATTAGGTGAAATTTGAAGTTTGCAAGGGCAAAGTGGTTTCGGAGACATAGGTGAGTGAAGTGAAATACCAATGAACCTATTTTCATTTGTGAAAACACATGTATTTTTATGCCCCCGAAGGAGGGCATATAGTGATCAGACTGTCCGTCCGTCTGACTGTCTTTCCGTCACACTTTGCATTTAGGTTTCGAAAAATGCTCATAACTTCTATGTCCCTTCACATAGCCACTTGATATTTGGCATGCATGTGTATCTCATGGAGCTGCACATTTTGAGTGGTGAAAGGTCAATGTCATCCTTCAAGGTCAAAGGTCAAAAAACATGTATCAAAGTGGTGCAGTAGGGGGCATTGTGTTTCTGACAAACACATCTCTTGTTTCACATGAAATGGCTGTAACTTTACCTTTTTCCTTACAATATCTGTTTTAAAATGTAGCTAGTGCATCTTGATTAACCTACAGAAGTTCTGTTAAATTTTTCAAGCAGTCACAAAACTTAAATTTTCTTAGTCAAAGTCTTTTTTCCTCAAGTCCGAATCCACAAAAAGGATGGCGAATGTAGGTACGGGCATGGCTCTTTTCTTAACCCCATGCACCATATATTTCTCTATGGTTTCCATTCAGGGCGCAAGATGCATGAATGGCGATTGTGAGACGAGGATGCACTTTCACTGTGCGCAGAGAGTGTTCAGAGGGAAGTCCGATAAGCGTTGTCCCGAATGCAGAGGACCATGGCAAGAAAGTTCGCAGACCGTAAGAACTTTGTCATCGTCCATTGAACAATTGATCCTCACTGCAGTCTGCATAGGCCAATCAGGGACAGCACTTTCCGCCTTAAGTGGATTTTGGCTAAAAAGAGATTTCCTTTAAAATAAACACAAAAATGTTCTACAAGTGAAAAATGTCATCCATGAGAAGCCTGTGTAGACTGCACAGGCCAATCTGGGACGACAACACTTAATGCATATGGGTTCTTAATGCATATGGGTTCAGACGGATGTCAAAGCGCAAAGTTCAGTTATTAGCCTTTAAGGGATTATATAGATGGTGCTTGGTCCTCGGTCGAAGGTGCAACATTTTCATAAGGATTTTACAAAAGTTCTTCTCATATTTTCAAACTCGTGAAAGCAGGGGTGGCTAAATCAAATGTCCGAGTTGCCCAAGTCGTACATTTGCTTGGCTCGGCAACTGATTTTTTTCAATTTAGTTGTCGGTGGACAACCAGTCGGGTCAAGGAATAAAAAAAAATACATTGTATCAAAGCTGTAATTAAATTTTACTAAACCGGATGTTGACACGTGATTACATTGTCAGTGCTATTTGCGGAGCAATCAAGCTAAAATACGGGCACTCTCCTGCGCAGTGATCTCCCTTATTCTATAAGAGACCGGGAGTATGCTGCATTTTCAACATTTGGCCCGACTGTTAGACAGTGTACAGACTGGTTACTTTATTTTTACAATCAGATGGGAGACTGTTAGACAGTGTACAGACTGGTTACTTTATTTGTACAATCAGATGGGAGGCTGTTAGACAGTATACAGACTGGTTACTTTATTTTTACAATCAGATGGGAAATTGTTAGACAGTGTACAGACTGGTTACTTTATTTTACAATCAGATGGGAGACTGTTAGACAGTGTACAGACTGGTTACTTTATTTTTACAATCAGATGGAAATAAAAGTATCAAACAAAGATATTCAAAACACAGTCTACATGTACCTTGTCATTTCAGACGACTTAAACGGTAAAGATGGAACTGATGAGATCAACATATTGGACTAGTTTAATTTGTTAAGATTACGATCAGAGCTCTAGCTAATTTTTTTAGATAAAGAGTATTTCACTCATGACTTTTTTAGCTGATGAGTAAAATACAAAATCAAAGACTTTTGCGGGAGTATTTAAAATACTCCATCAAAAGTATTTGATATTGTATTTAATAATTTTTTTATACATGAACATGCAGAAAACATGTATTTATAATAAACAGCATCTACTCTTGTTTAAATAAACATGCATTTTGAAATTGCTAATAAAATAATCTGAATTGGGGCACTGTTGGTCCAACTGATAATTGCACAAAATGCATATGCCAATTTTTAGCTCACCTGAGCGATAGCTCGGGGTGAGCTATTGTGATCACTCAGCGTCCGGCGTCCGTCCGTCTGTCTGTCTGTAAACATCTTCTTCTACTAAACCATTGAGCCAATTTCAACTCAATTTCATGTGGAGCATCCCTAGGTCATGGGACAAAAGAATTGTTAAAAAAAATTTGATCACATAACCAAGATGGCCGCCATGACCATATATGGTAAAAACCTTAAAAAATCTTCTTGTCAGAAACCGCTCATCAGATTTTCAAAAAATTTCACAGGGATGACCTTTGAAGGCTCCCCTGAAAAAGTTGTTCAAAGAAATTTGATTCGTCAAAAAACATGGCCGCAGGAGCTCGTTTAACTTTGCATGTTTATTCGTTTTTGCCTATTTTGTGAAAACTTTCAAAAATCTTCCACATTTTTTGTCCGATCCTTTCCAAATTTACACAGTGTCTTTATATCAATGAGGACACGAAACCTACAAAAAATGAGCATTATTGGTCCATGAAGTACAGAATTACCTCCCCTTGAATTGAGAAAATGGTGTTTATGCAATAAAGTCCAAATTTTTCATCCAATTCTTTCCAAACTTGTAAGGATTTAGCATGGTTCAAACAAGGGAAACAACTATGGTTTATGCATGTTCTTTTTATTACAGATTTGCCTCCCTTTAATTCATTCAAAATCTCATTTTACCGCTGAGATTCCAAATCTGACCTGTAAATGAGCCCTCTATTTACTGCCACTGCTAGGTTATCTTTTCCCATTTGATCATTCTTAAGTATTGGTCTTGTAATGCTGCTACTGCTTCTGCTACTGCTACTGCTACTACTACTACTACTACTACTACTACTACTACTACTACTACTACTACTACTACTACTACTACTACTACTACTTCTACTACTACTACTACTACTACTACTACTTCTACTACTACTACCACTACTACTACTACTACTACTACTACTACTACTACTACTACTACTACTACTACAACTACTACTACTTCTACTACTTCTACTAGTACTACTACTACTAGTACTACTACCACCACCACCACCACCACCACCACTTCTACTACTACTGCTACTACTACTACTACTTTTACCACTACTACTACTACTACCACTACTACTACTACTACTACTACTAGTACTACTTCTACTACTACTACTACTACTACTTCTACTACTACTACTACTACTACTTCTACTACTACTACTACTACTACTACTACTACTACTACTACTACTACTACTACTACTACTACTACTACTACTACTACTACTACTACTACAACAACAACTACTATTACTACTACTACTACTACTACTACTACTACTACTACTACTACTACTACACCACCACCACCACCACCACCACCACCATTCACAGTGACAAAAAACGTATTCACACAATGGCTGCTACTACAACTTATAGCCCATATAGGGGGGCATGCATGTTTTACAAACAGCCCTTGTTTACTTTCTGTTAATTTATTTTCTTTCAATTGATCATGGCTGACAGCAACAAACGAGATTGTTTGTCAGATGAGCATCATATTTGTGATTATCCTCTAAAGATACATGTAGACCTGATTGAGTTAAATTATTTTGAATTTTGTAAAACTAAACCTGGTTCATTATTAAAAAAACTTGATATGGTGCACCATATTTGCAAGCAATCCTATGTGGACAATAATAAGGGTATCAATGAATAATTTTTTTGAACAACATGAAATTGTCTTTAAATGTTATGAATCACTTTTGAATGTATGATTGTTAAAAACCTTTGAATTGCTTTCTCAGATGACTTACTCGTAATTTTGAGAACACCTGACGGACTTCACCGAATTTACTGTGGTCCTGAAATTTGTCCCATTTGTACTTCGTGATATAGCAAGCCATAGTCTGATAGAATTGAAGTTGATGTAGCAAGGTTAGTCAGGTGAGCGATTTAGGGTCATCATGGCCCTCTTGTTATGAAGATTTTTTTCATCCAAAGTATAATTATGTGTAACACATGTTTTAATAACACTAGCTTTGCAAGATTAAAAGTTTGAAAAAGTCTTGATATTGTTTATAATATACTGCTATAATGAATGTACCATGGAAATACAACAATAACTAAACAAGCAAATGATACTCATTTTGATTTATTCCACATTATTTTACATTAATCAATTAATGCGTTTATAATTTATATAAACATTAACGGACAAGTGTAGTTCTGCAACGGACAAGTTCAATTTCCTAAATGGTTGTCCGTGGACAAGTATAGTTTTTAGCGAGGCTGTTTTCGGAGAAAACCCCAGATATTGTCATAGCCTGCTTGACGTCTGTAGTCCGCCGGCGTCGTGCTAAAACCTTTACATTGGCTCTAAAATCAAAGTGCTTCAACCTACAACTTTGAAACTTCATATGTAGATGCACCTTGATGAGTTCTACACGCCACACCCATTTTGGGTCACTAGGTCAAAGGTCAAGGTCACTGACCTAAGCTTTCGCAGCCGAGCGTGGCACCCATTATGTGGTGCTCTTGTTTTAGATTGTGCCACCCCTGGAAAGTATTTAAATTGAACGACATTTTATGCCCCCAGATCGAATGATCGGGGGTATATTGTTTTTGGCCTGTCTGTCTGTCTTTCTGTCTGTCATTCTGTCCCAATACTTTAACCTTACAGTAAAGTTTTGCAATAACTTTTGAAATATTAAACATAGCAACTTGATATTTGGCATGCATGTGTATCTCATGGAGCTGCACATTTTCAGTGGTGAAAGGTCAAGGTCATCCTTCAAGGTAAAAGGTCAAAAAAAAATAGCGGCACATTAGGGGGCATTGTGTTTCTGACAAACACATCTCTTGTTTTTAATGTTGTAAGGAATTAAAGATATTGTCGTCATAGACAAAATAAAATGTTTAAAATGAACATTAGTTTGATAAATTAATAGCATTTGATAACTTTTTGTACTAAGGCAAAAAAAACTAACAATTTATAACTTACTTTAACTGTGTCTAAAATAAACAACAATTAACAACATGTTGGAACAGTGTCAACTGTCTAATTGAGGCTAGTTAAAATTCAGTATTGTTTTAATTCTTAGAAGATTCAGATAAAAATTGTTTTCATGATGGGTTGTATTTTAGCACATTGCTTGATGTTTAAGAATCATTAGTGAGTTAAAAAATTTAGTTGATTGCTTTGTTCTTTTACAGAGACAAGCTGATCAAGTAGAGATGGAATAGGAATGCAGTGATAAATAGTGAACCAGTTTTGAAACAAGAACTGCCCAGTTTAATTGGTTAAACCTTTCACTCTCAGAAGCAAAGTGAAAATGGCTTTGTGCAAACAGCTTAAAACAAGAACAGCCTGCAAATAACTCGCAGTCTGTTCAGGTTTTATGCTGTTTGCTGCTGATCAATATCTAAGGGTAGGAAATGCAGCCTTTTAAACTTGAATCTAGTAAGAAAGATCTTTAATTCTCTTTAACTTCCTAAGGGACTACAAATGAGTAAGAATATGTACCCTATTATATATCTAAGGTATTTAAGTGGTAAAGGGTTAAGACACTGCTGCATTCCAGCTTAATTAACTTTGCGTTGTCCTAGTTCTTATTGTTTGGCCCTTCTATGTTGGCCAATATTGAACATTATTGTACGCGGCTGCGTTCATGGATTGTATTATCTTATTTTATAATGGGGAGCTTGGGATTAATTTGCACGCGCTTCTTGCCACTAGACAGTGTGCCTCAACACAGACAATTGTCTGATTTGTCTCGTATTCTAAACAGTTCAGATATTGCTGGATATTATCCTTACTGAATGAATAGGCGCTGTACAAATGCATTTTTATTTAAGTTTTCATCTTGTTTTTTGTGAAAACACTTTGTGTTTTGGAAAAAAACAACAGCAACATATAGACCATTTTAAGTTTTTCAAGGTATGCACCTCTCCAATGGATGTCAGACTATTATTGTTTTCATTGTATAGCATGTAAATATATAATGTGATAATTTAAGATGGCTTAGTGCTTATGATTTTAGCTCACTACAGCATAACATTGTTGTGGTGAACTTTTTTTATCATCTTTTATCCATCATGGGGTGTGCATTGGTTATCATAGAATTTTTCTTGTGTATATATTTTTAAGCCACATTTATTGCCTTATCTTCATGATACTTTGTCTGAACATTTGTCCGTATGATTTTTCTGCAAAGTTAGAAACTGTGTCTTTGATAAAAAAGTAGGTGTGCAGGCCAGATCTTTGAAGATCTTGTGAACACAAGAGGTTACATTAATCGCCCCATCTTCCTGAACCATGGTTAGAACTTTTGTCCCAAAGATATCTCAGCGGAATATGAAACTATGCCATTTGGGGGCACAAACTTGTTTTCTTTATGGCTAAAGTAAAACCATTTGAAAACTTGAGAACTGTTGACCCATTCATCTTGAGGCTCACTCGGAACATTAAAACATTGTGTTGTTATGATATCAAGGCTGAGTTTGAAATGATTGTGGTTTAAATATTTGTTCAAATTTCCTGATATGTCTTATTGGTAACCTTTCTTTCTTACCTATTCTTATGTTGCATTCAATCTAATTGAAATTCACTTGTTTATAAGGGCTATAAATACAAATGTAAATATGACTAGTGCCTCATGCTTTTTTATCACATTACTGTATTGTGCATGTCCTCTTGTTAATTATTTGTATTTATAGTATTGATTGTTGTATTATTTTAATACATGAATTAAAGTGATCATTTACATTGGTTCTGTATGTTTGTTATACTCCTTTTTTAATTTGCGTAAAAAATTAATTTCTGTTAGTATTTATGTTTGTTAAATAACTTAATAGGTGTCATCACTCAGTGACCTCAAACAGGTTTTCATCAATGTTACTATATGAGTTACTACATGCATTTGTTTTTATGCCCCCTTTTCGAAGAAAAGGTGGCATATAGTGATCGGACTGTCCGTCTGTCTGTCTTTCCGTCAAACTTTGCGTTTGGGTTTCGAAAAATGCTCATAACTTCTATGTCCCTTGTGATATAACCTCCATATTTGGTATGCATGTGTATGTGGACAAGGCCTTTCCATACGCACAAAAATGTTTACCCCAGTGACCTTGAACTTAGGGTCCGCGTTAAGGTTTCGAAATCTGCGTTTAGGTTTCGAAAAATGCTCATAACTTCTATGTCACTTGAGATATAACCTTCATATTTGGTATGCATGTGTATATGGACCCGGCCTTTCCATACCATAAATTTATTAAAAAAAATTACCCCTGTGACCTTGACCTTGAACTTAGGGTCCGCGTTTAGGTTTCAAAATCTGCGTTTAGGTTTTGAAGAATGCTCATAACTTCTAAGTCCCTTGAGATATAACCTTCATATTTGGTATGCATGTGTATATGGACAAGGTATTTCCATACGCACAAAAATGTTTACCCCTGTGACCTTGAACTTAGGGTCCGCGTTTAGGTTTCGAAATCTGCATTTAGGTTTTGAAAAATGCTCATAGCTTCTATGTCCCTTGAGATATAACCTTCATATTTGGTATGCATGTGTATATGGACAAGGCCTTTCCATACGCACAAACATTTTTACCCCTGTGACCTTGAACTTAGGGACTGCGTAAAGGTTTCGAAATATGCGTTTAGGTTTCGAAAAATGCTCATAACTTCTATGTCCCTTGAGATATTACCTTCATATTTGGTATGCATGTGTATATGGACAAGGCCTTTCCATACGCACACAATTTTTTACCCCTGCGACCTTGACCTTGAAGTTAGGGTCCGCATTTAGGTTTCGAAATCTGCGTTTAGGTTTTGAAAAATGCTCATAACTTCTATGTCCTTTGAGATATAACCTTCATATTTGGTATGCATGTGTATACGGACAAGACCTTTTCATATGCATGCAAATATTGACCCCTGTGACCTTGAACCACATTTAGGTTTCGAAATCTGTGTTTAGGTTTCAAAAAAAGCTCCTAACTTCTATCAAGCGTATATAGGGGCATAAGACATCCTATGGTGACAGCTCTTGTTATCAGTTAATTGACAACAGTGCAGTAAATTAAAATACAACAGTAAAATGAAAGTGTGGAAAACATAATGCCTTTTTCTTTAATATATTTGTGGTGAAACATACTATTTATTGTCTTAACAAGAATGCTTGGATATATTGTGCCTGTTATTTCTTTTTACAAAGTAAGTACTTTTTCTCAGTATGTTAGTGAAAGTCTAAGCCTAAAAGAGTGTTTGTTTCTGGTGACCTGCCCTAAAAACATGGTATGACCTTGTGAATACAGTTTTACAGATAACTTTTATTATGCCCCCATTCGAAGAAGAGGGGGTATATTACTTTGCTCATGTCGGTCGGTCGGTCTGTCGGTCGGTCCGTCCACCAGGTGGTTGTCAGACGATAACTCAAGAACGCTTAGGCCTAGGATCATGAAACTTCATAGGTACATTGATCATGACTCACAGATGAACCCTATTGATTTTTAGGTCACTAGGTCAAAGGTCAAGGTCACTGTGACCCGAAATAGTAAAATGGTTTCCGGATGATAATTCAAGAACGCTTATGCCTAGGATCATGAAACTTCATAGGTAGATTGATCATGACTAGCAGATGACCCCTATTGATTTTCAGGTCACTAGGTCAAAGGTCAAGGTCACGGTGACCCGAAATAGTAAAATGGTTTCCGGATGATAATTCAAGAACCCTTATGCCTAGGATCATGAAACTTGATAGGTAGATTGATCATGACTAGCAGATGACCCCTATTGATTTTCAGGTCACTAGGTCAAAGGTCAAGGTCACGGTGACCCGAAATAGTAAAATGGTTTCCGAATGATAACTCAAGAACGCTTATGCCTAGGATCATGAAACTTGATAGGTACATTGATCATGACTGGCAGATGACCCCTATTGATTTTCAGGTCACTAGGTCAAAGGTCAAGGTCACAGTGACCCGTAAAAGTAAAATGGTTTCCTGATGATAACTCAGGAAAGCTTATGGCTAGGATCATGAAACTTCATAGGTACATTGATCATGACTCGCAGATGATCCCTATTGATTTTCAGGTCACTAGGTCAAAGGTCAAGGTCACAGTGACAAAAAACATATTTACAAAATGGCTGTCACTACAGCTTAGAGCCCATATGGGGGGCATGCATATTTTACAAACAGCCCTTGTTTAAGTGAATTTTCATGTTAATATCATTTCCTTTAACAAACAATTATTATATTTTAAGATGATACTTGCATGTTTTGATTATTCTCACACTTACAGAATTTTAACAAAACCATAACGTACATACATAGTATTTAATAGTATTTAATTGTTTTACAATTGTTCTTATTTCCTCTATTTTAAATAGTGTCAATTGCTGTTAAAAGTATATAGTTTTCCCTTCAAAATGGGTTCATGTTGTACACAGCAGATTTCAACCAGTATAAAAACGCAAAATATTGCAAATTCAATTATTAAATTGAATTTAGGGATAGTTTTAGGTTTGTGCAGTAAAACATGTGTTAGTGAGACTCCAGAAGTACTGAGTTAACTTTATTAAATATTCTTAGTCCCCTAGTGGTGAAACCGGAGAGGGACTTGTGGTTTGCGCTCTGTATGTCTGTCAGTCTGTCACACTTCTGGACCCTGCGATAACTTTAAAAGTTCTTCATATTTTTTCGTGAAACTTGAAACATGGTCTGATGGCAATATGGAGATTATGCACGTCATTTCATTTTGTCAAGAATTCTGGTTGCTATGGCAACACATAGACTAGAAATATTGCTGAGAATGGTAAATCCTGCGATAAACTCTAAAATAGGCGACTTTTATTGCTTGGCAATAGTCTTGTTTTCATCAAAAATCTTTTAATGTAAAGATATATGTGCACGCAGCGATTAATTGTATTCTTATATCGAATAATGTGTTAATATAATGTTATTACGTTCTTACAATGAATATGACGGAAGCTTACACTTGTTATATATTTCTTTAACACATTTTAGTGATATTTAGTGGAAAAAACGCATGACATTTAAATAGACGTTCGTGTATATTTTTTCCAGTAAGAAACTTCCAGCATTTCATAATATTAAAACAGATGTTAACATTATACGTTGTATAACGTTGACAGTCACAGTAAAAAGGAATGTTATAACTGATTCTAACAAAAAATATAAACGTTTAAAACGACTAGACACATGGAAATAATTTCTTTGTCCTTATAAACATACGATAGTCTTTAAACATGACAGATAGGCCATAATTAATTATTCTTATTGCGCCCGTCATAATTACTGGCTATGAATATTGGTTTATAACATTTTTATTGCCACTATACGACTCAGAAATGATGCAGGGAGCGCACATGTATATTTTTATATCTCGTGTAAAAATAGAGTGGACAAAACTAGCTCGAGAAGATGACCATTATTAATGAGAACCGTGAACAGTCAACAATAGTTCTGTAAGCTGCGTTGTTTTGTTAGATAAAAAAAATAGCAGTGTGCTGTAAATGTGATATTGCGCACTGAATAATTTATAAGTGACACGGCCCTGTTCATTTTTAAAGGTCGCACATTAGTATAGAGTTTGACTGACCCTGTATAACACTTAGAATTGTTATTCGCCTCACCATGGTCGGACTCTGCCGTTTTGTTTTTATTGTCACTTGATTTTGGTAATGTTCGCGGTTTTCGGGACAAGAATAATTACTTTCGCTTCTGGATAGTTTACTCTAACGTAAATTGTATTTGTTTTTAAGCGAATTTTCCCTTTTTTATAAAGGTACTGAAGGGGCGTAGGTAATGGGGAGGCAGGGCGGCGGCCGCCTCCCCAATATTTCGGCTAGTCGTCGTTATATAAAAAAAAAAATCGCCGCCCCAAAACCAGTATTTTTGTAATTTCGCGCCGTCAGTGCAGCAGTCATGTGTCCCCTCTCCGTCTGCTCCGAGGTTACCAATAGTGATGTGTCAATTTCCCTTGTTAGGTGTCATAAACCAGGGGCCCGGGTAAATGTTTTTGCGTTAGTTGTTTTATTGTTCTTTTCCGTGATTGCACTGTCGGTGTTTTAATTAAGGACATGCTATTCTTTTAATTTTAATTGATCGCTTTAATTCAAAGGTAACTGTCACTAATTTGATTGAAAATATTTTTCTTCTCTAAGTATAACAGTTACTTTTTTATTAGAAATCATTGAGACAATATCATATATGTAATTGCTTAATGTTCAAAATGAGTATTCCTAATCAGCTTCGAAATTTTGCTTTTCCTATGCGTACATTCGGGAAGAAAAGGCCAGAACAGCGTGTATTCCTATCTAGTCGGGGAGTTTTCATAGATTGTGACACTGCTACACTTGGTATTAACCTAACGCGAACAGTGCATGATAAATTGTGTCTTCAATCAACAAATAATTTTGCGAGGGTATAGTTCTAGAGACTTTAAAAATGAAATATGCCTTCATGTTTATTTATTTAGCTTAATTTAATAATATTTATTCATCCTGGTTCAGTATTTTAATAGTGCTCGAAATGTGGATATATTCTTTACTAATCATATCATATTGTGTTGGTTGTTGTGTATTTTCATGTGGTTATTTATTACAGTCTTCTCATTTCAGGTGTTAAACATATCCATCAGTAATACAATATTAGTGAAGAAAATAACTGTTGAGATTTCTGGGTCGTCGTCGGCGGCATTGGACAGACTGATTTCACGACAAACTGAGAGTGTGACAAAAATCGAGCATTTATATCAACATGAAAGTTCCCTCAAAATGCATCATATGAATTGAAATTGTAAAATGTTTCGGAACCACGGGAGAGGACAACCCTCTCAAACGAACCCATTTTTTGTTCCCAGTACAGAAACTGGACCGCCTCCCCAATGTTTATCAAACATCTAACATTGAACTATATTCAAGTGTACGTTGCCAATTTTGTTTATATGAATCAATAATGGGGGGGATTGAGACTCGTACGAAAGATCTGCTCTTTTTGCGTTCAGGGTCTCCCTAATGGCGGAGGAGAAACATTCTGTCATTGTATTAATTGTTATCTTTACTAAATGGCAAACAGTACGAAGTTTAAAGTAATATGTGACTCAACCAAATCCTGTATTTCCTGATATTTAAAAAAACAAACAGTACTTACTTACTTAGACGCGTCCTCACAGATCTGGGGCCGTTAAATTAAAAGCCTTAATGGTTCAGTGTTAAAGAGTTGCTTCCTTCCGAAGTTATCTGGTTCGAAGGTAGTGCCACTTCTTATAACCTTTTCTTGCTGCTTTATATGCCTTATTAAAGAAGTAAAGACGTTAAATGCACATACGATAAGAGAATTATTAATAGACAAAACATACACTAATTGCAGTCCCTTTACAACAAATTATCTTTTCTATGTTTTATTCAAATGGCATCATGCTTATGTTACTATGTTTTTAATGCTATCTGTCTTATCACTTAGAACGTAAATAATCAAAATGCGTCATTAATAAATTATTGAAATCGATTCAAATCGTTCATTAGAAAATTGAACGAAGCAATGTAACAACAGTTATATTCTCGTTCAACGCACAAGAATTAACACAACGGTGAACTGTAAGTAATATTAATTAGATGTTCGTCAAACAATTAATTGCATTGTGCAAGTATACTCTATTATTAGAATCGCAAAGATTGTCAAGCGAGTGTAATATCGGGACACCGTAATGGCGTAAGCGTTAATGTCAACGTCGTTTCATGCGTTGCGCCTCGTCGGGTTGCCCAGCCCGTGCAACTAACGTATCGATAAGACGCGAACACGCTATGAATAACGTTGACAGTCAATGATCGATCAGCCCGATGCACAGGTGAATGTTCAAGTAATAATAATTTTCGTTTTCAATATTTAACACGGGCGGACGCGGATTTTCTGGATTTAACGTTTTCTAAGGCAATGTGATTGAGATATGTATATTTAAAAAGCACGGATTTATAAGTTGATTACAATTATTTATGTTTCTTTTATCCGTCGTGTGATCGTTCTCAAAGGTGCTGTGAAACGGATTTCAATATCGCGAGATAGTTAAACCTTAAAACTGAGTATTAATATAATTATATGGTTACGTCCAGGAAAAAATCGGATAACTTATGTCACATAGCAAGACTGCAAATAAAAATGATAAAATATAAAGAAGTGTTATGACAAAGGACGTCTTAATTCGCTTCGATTTATTATTTCTTTCTAGAGCAGTAGAAATTCTTTGAAATCCAAAATATATTTAAATTATTATATAAAAGGGATATAAATAGACCATGGCATTTGAGAAACGCTTCGGATTCGTTGTTGTTATTCTGATAATTGGAATTACACCGTCAAAATCAACCGATGCAAAATTCGTAAGTACATTTATACTCTGTCGCGTTCATAATTATATAGTTAATATTATTTTCATAATACTTACCTATCACACCAATATGCGTAGATATTTGTTGTTGATAATATTGTGTCTCATTTATATTTATTATTTAAGGGAAAAACGCAAACCATGGTAATTACTGTTCACTTATAAAATCAAGACAAAACCACGTGAGTCATTCATTACACAAAAAAGAAAATAATGATGACGATATATTTTTAAAAACATTTATATGTATTAATTTACAAAAAAAATATCTAAGAGAGCGCTCTATTTGGTAGAATGATTAATTATGCGGAATTACATTCATTGTGAAAACAACGCGTGCATGAACCATAATCATATGATCAATTATTATAATAATTTATTTGGGTAAATGAGTAATCACAGTTCTTATAACATATATTTCAAAATATAAATAAATCATCTTTAAAACGTAATAAATAAGACAATTGCATTAACTTGCTATTATTTAACCAGACTCAAGTATGAAACACATTTTGATGTAAATCGTTAGGTGATCTTTCCAAGGTTGTCTGAAAAAAGATCTGCAGATCCAAATTCCGGATGATATGGCAGTAGATCCATTGAATGCCAGAACGTGCTATTGTCGGTCTCACCAATGCTGTTATAGCCATCTAAAGGTTTTAAGGCAACATTTTGTAGCTGAAAAATTCGTGGGATGATACACAAAGTTTTTTGTTCTTTATAATTTTTATTTGACGTGAAATCAATGTTTTTTCTTAAATGTCTTGGATTTAAGGATATAGATTGCACTTCGGTCAACGAAATCTACGAACTTCTTTGCTATGTTTCGTGGTCGACGGACGGTACAATAGAAACATTGCTATTTAATTATAATCTTTAAGCATTTTTATCAATAATATTACGGTTTTTATATTGGTTAAATCCGTTTGTATTTGTGTTTTAAACTCCTTATTGTAGAAGTTCCCTTCCATTTTGAAATTATGTCTGATGATCATGTAGTATTATGAAGAGCAGCACTTGCTCTTTTGTGTTTTTGTTTCATTTACTCTTAATTACGATTATTACTAGATGAAGTAACGTAATAAAACGAGCAAAGTTCATAGCCGTTGCTTTCTCGTGAATTAAATAAACAGACGTACTAATAAAGCAAAAATGTACTAGTTATCCAGCTTGAAGACCGGGAATTAAAAGTATCTCCAATCCTTTTTGAAGCGATAACATATATTAAGCAATATCTGCATTTATCAATGAACATTTGCATAATCAAAATGTTGGCTTGCAATAAAATGTTCCAGTTTATATATGATCTGATATGCCATTTTGTTATTTGTCACGCTGGCAGTAAGCCAATAAGCATTTGTTTTTATTTTCGAGGACACAAACAATTCATTAAAATAATTAAAACATTTGCACGTGGTTCTTTATATTATCAACTTGTGAACGAATCAGTTAATGGTATTGTTATTAATTTTAAATAATATATACATCATTTTTGCAGTTGTAAATGTATAATAGTATTTTGACATTTAACTATCGTATCGTGGACAATTTAATAAAAATGAAATATATATTTAATAATGTGTACATATAAACTCCATTTTCGGAAAGTTCTATAGTCTGATGTGTACATGTAAACACCTTTGTCGGAAAGTTCTATAGTCTGGTCAAGAAGTATCGAGTTGAAATCAAGCATCATAAATATAAAATATAAAAGAGTTCGTATATAAATAATAAATAGGTAAAAATGTGTTCAAAACAAAATCAAGAAAAGCATTAAAGTAAATAGACTTTATTTACGCATGCATTTGTAGGAGTATGTCTTCTGTTCTTTTTTACCAATGTCAAAGTGCATTAAACATATGGACCGTGCTCTGTGAAAAAGGGTTTAATACATGTGCGTAAAGTGTCGTCCTAGATTAGCCTGTGAAATCCGCACCATTTGCCTTAACAGGAGTTTTGCTATGAAGAGACACCCTGTGAACGAAAAATACCACAAAAGCTGAAAGTGTGGACCATACAGGCTAATCTGGGACGACACTTTACGCCCAAGCATTAAATCCCATTCATAGAGCACGGCCCCATTATACAATGAGTACACTATATGTACATAAATAAAGTAGATATTTCAATTCTCAACTCTAAACATCATCAATTAATCACAGTTCACACACTTAACTGTATATATTGGTCGAGTAACAATACAGCTAACTTTCATTTCTTCTTTAAAATTAAGGCAGCGAATTGTGTGTTTTGTCATCTTATATATATTACTTATCACATATATCAGCGTTGGAATAAAATGATTATTATTTCATCCAGACATGTGATGCTTTTTTGAACACTCGAAGTGTTGTCCTAATAATTCATGTTCAGTTGAAACGTCTCAACAGTTTAAATTGTTGACACAATTTAACAAATATTTGACAGAGCTGTCGACAGTCTTTGTCATAACTTGCTTCTTTGAGACACGCTTTACAATCCAGACGTTGTAAACGTCTTTAGGACGTGCACTGAGGTATCCGACTCACTTTAATTAATTTATAAAACACACATATATAAGCATGTATATTTAACAAAATAACGACGCACTGTGCACACACTGACGGCTCCTTTAACATGCATTAATATAACTTCCCGCCAATTATTGTATATAGTTATGTAATAAAAAGCTAAATTGTTTTTGGGCAAAAATTAATAGATGTCAGATACCATACTATATTTAATAACAAGAATATATAATCATGTTATCATATGCATTGTTACTGATATCTGCAAATTAATCTATAAACAATTCCAAATGTTAAATTATTATTCAGAATCATGTGATTTTGATTCATACTGAATTGACAGCTTTGGTGAATTCTTTCTGATGTGTTTACTTATTAATTCGTTTCATTAGGGCTTCTGTTATCTTTTAACTTCGCGACCCGGCAATGCAGTGTAATATAATTATCCTTGTTTACTGAACTCTAATTGGACTAAATGAATCGACTTTTGACAAGTGATTTGTGTATTTGAAATGCCTGGGGCATCAGGAAATACACTAAACAGCTCTAAGGCGTGTGTCCAAATATATCGTTATTTGTTAATTGGAAAAATACATGTATTTCAATGTATTCAAGCATCAGATCTGAAACACGTAATAAACACACGATACATAATCTTCAACCTGAAAATTCATAACAAATTAATTTATTTTATCTTTATTTTCTATGTACATGTACGTGTACATGACTAATTTAACAATGACAACTCAGCCTAATAATAACACAATCATAATGTATACACGAAATACATGTATAGTAATGAGAACATAAAGGAAATGGTTAATGATTGCGTATGTAAAGAGAAAAATCTAGAAATTTGGAAAGATCTAGACAGCAATAACAGGATACTTCTCGCTGCTTTCTTTCGTTGCCCCCAAATTTGGTTGGCAAATTGTTAGAAAATATGGCCAGACTGGTCCGACATTACAGACTGCCAGTACCTTTTGTGTTCCTAGACATTTTCTGAAATAAAAAAGCTAAATGTCAATGTTCACTTGAACAGCCTTGCAAAATGAGATTCTTGTTGTATGTTTGCACCGATCGAGGTTTACATTGAATGAAACGTTGTTGTTATTGATATATTAGTTTAACTATAATATATTCACAATATTTATATGTTTTCTGTATAAGCTGTGTAGATTATATATTACGTTTTATTTTTTGATTGAGACGATATAGCATGCATATAAGAAATAACGTCTAGGATTTAAATGAAACATCATAAACCCAACGCCTTTATACTCCTATAAAAACGGAAACTGAAACGTACATGAAAGAGCTAGCGGCTGTGTCCACACGAAACAGAGGACACAAAATAAAAGTTACTGTTCGATTGAATTTGTATGAAAGTGTTTTTTCTTCTTCTTGAAATACATTTATAACTCTTTTGTAACACATTGTTGTCCTTGTAATTAAGTAGACGTCAGCCACCGTTTAAACATTATTTGCTTTATATAATGTTAATAAACACTGACAGGGTATAATGCATCTATAACTTTCAAGCTTAGTTAAAATGTCTAGTCTAACGAAACAATATGAATACGTATTGACAAAATCGGAAATGCAAACTGAGCAATAATGTTAACACACAATTTCACACATTAATAGGGTTGTCATTATTAACCGATTGCCGATCGAATTCATCGATTAAAATCGCCAGAAAATCGGTTGTTTTTCCTGAATATTTGAATTGCTATCGGAAGTTTTGATCACGCAAACCGACAATAATTGACGAGGAATAACCGTAGTATAGTAGAGCGACGCCCATTCAGTCAGTCCATTAACTCCGCCTAAGAGCTACTGTTTTCAATAGTAGTACTTCCAGGCGCAGTCTCTAACTGGGCAATATTAGAAGCCGGTGTTCCCCAAGGTTCCATATTAGGGCCTCTGTTATTTTTAATTTTTATTAATGATTTGTTAACGACATCAAAAGTAATATTCGCCTTTTTGCTGATGACACTTCTCTATACATTATTATCGATGATCCAATCATCTAAAATACAATACTACAAAGTATCTAAATAGGCTTTAGATTAGCATGTATTATTTAATCCCTCAAAATCTGAATGCCTAACATTCTCCAGAAAGCAACATCCAAATCCACGTAGCTTTACAATGATGTCGAAACAAATACCATAGGTCGGTTCTCACAAACATCTAGGCGTTTTCCTTCCTAAAGACTGTAAATGGAACATCCATATTAAATACATAACAGAAAAAGCATGAAATCGAATTAATATTATGCGAAAACTAAGGTTCACACTTGATCGGAAATCTCTTGAAATAGTTTACATATCGTTTGTTCGACCTCTTATAGAATATTCAGATGTGATATGGGACAATTGCACCCAAGCGGAAAAAACGAAATTGATAAAATTCAAAATGAAGCAGCGCGAATCGCTTGTGGATCGTCTAAACTAGTTTCATTAACTGACCTGCATAAGGAAATTAACTGGGAACCGCTTCAGGACCGCCGTGACAAACATAAACTAACATTATTCTTCAAAATGCAAAATTCGATTACCCCACAATATTTATCCGACCTCGCATCCCAACATGTTGGATCTTTTGCTTGGTATAATCTTCGCAATGCTAATGACGTACGTACTTCCGAATCTAGAACAACCCTTTACTACAATTCATTCGTACCCGCAGCCATTCGAAAATGGAATAACCTACCAGATGATGTTAAAATAGTGAATCGTTGAATGCATTTAAATCTTAACTTTACAGGAATAAAGTTATAACACCATCGTACTATTACATAGATAAACGGCATTCTCAAGTCATTCACACGCGTTTAAGGACCAAATTCAGTTCCCTGAATGAGCACCTTTACGCTAAAAATATTATTGATTCTCCTCTTTGTTGCTGTGGAGATATTGTGTCTAACTTCCACTTCCTCTTCACATGTTCTGATTATAGCGTTATACGGACAAAGTTAATGAACGATGTCTTAGGAATTAGAAGTCCTGTAGACCTTGATACGCTCCTCTTTGGCAATACATCCCTAAACGATGATGATAACTCTACTATCTTTCTTTGTGTCAAACAATACATCACCGAATCTAAGCGTTTCTCATAACAATCCGATCCTGACTCGACGTTGCATTTATTTGACATTGACCCACAACCAAAATCCTTCATCCTACCTTGATCACCTTCCTTTTTTCAAAAATGTTTATATCCCGTCTTGTTACTACCGGCATACATCATGAAATGTGTAGTCTTTAAACACTGCCACTTCCATGTGTAAATATAAATTCTAAGGAGAGAAACTATATAAGAACTTGCTTATTTCGTTTCAATCCTTTTCTGCTAATATTGTGTAACATCTGTATATATTGTACATGCCGTAAGAAATAAATATGTTTAATCTTACTGTTTTCAATGAATTTCTCAGCGAGTGCCCAATATTGATTTTTCCAGCTGTCAATCAAATTCTTCTTGGTTAGCACGTCAACCAATCAGCGCTCAGGCAGCCGAATACACGCCGACCCCCACGTGAAATTGTATCAAATAGCTGTACATTTTACAGATTATTACTGACCGTATCTCAACGAATGTAGCAATGTAGAGCGTAATTAACTAGTTTTTTTAGTTAGAGATAAGGTTTCCACATATTAAAAAATGCTCTTCGATTTTCTACCAAAATAAAATATATCAGCGACCTCTGCGTTCTGAAGTTGTTATTCAGCATCTAAATATTAAAGTCCACGCTTTCCCCGAGGAAGAATGACGTGATGTTATACATGAAGTATAATTTTGGCATGCTTTTCATCTGTGCATGAAAAACACGAGAAATGTGTCTCTGTTGCTAGAATAATGAAATCGGGAAATGATTTCGGATAACACATTTAATTATACACATTTGAAAATACTTCAATTAAATAATGCATTTTGTTATACAAATGGGCATAACACATAATGTAATAAGTAGGTAAATAACGTGTTTGGGATTGCCAAACTATGCATATTTATAGGTCTACATGCATGAATGACCTGACAAGTTATATCACGATCCGGAATGAAAAGTACTTGGTAAAATTTAAAGAAAGACGCGTTTTTATTCTCAGAATTTCACTTTCACTTTCGGAAACTTTTCTGAAAGGAGGTACATGTAACAGTTTAGATTGAGTCGTCGATTTGTCGTTATTACTAAATATAAACGATTTTCAATGCTCTCAAATCGCGTCACGTGATTCACGCATGTTAAATGGGAATTCTCCAATCCCACAATTCAATTTGTATATGCAGTTGCGTTAAATGGCGGATGACATTCATCGTCAATATTTGCCGTAATTTGGTTTTGAAAAAAAATCGTTTTTAAAACTGGATTATCGAGTAATGGATAGAATTGGAACATGCAAAGATCTATCAATATAATACGTTTTTACATTGTACAGTATACTAAACATGTGAAAATCAAAATTTTCTATTCTTTTTAGACCTTATTTTAACTTTTTATGCTCTGAAAATAGCAGTATTTTGTCCCTAAAATGTCTAGAATTCGTTTTCGGTCGGGGGGCTTTGCCCCCCTGATCCCCTTACCAGGGCCTTGCCCTGGACCTACAAGGGGGCTTTGTTTACAATCACAATGACAACCCTGTCACATTTGTAGAGTAAGCCTTTCTTTATGTTACAAGTTTATGTGTGTCTAAACATTACAATTAATTGCATACATAAATTGTTATAAAGATGACAAGATATAATTAACATTGGCGCATTTGACATATGACAAGCAGGTCAACCTTAACGGGGGAGAAAACCGGGCCCGCAATGAGCATTTTTAAGGCCATTATGGTATTGTTTTATTGTCATTATAGCTGTCAATGTCTAAATAACGGGGTCAGGAATTATGTTGCAGACGATAATGATTGAAATCTAGGTTGCGAATGATGTAGAGTTTGGCACAAAGGACAAAGATGATGATGGTGATAATGAATACCGACATAAAAATGCTATATTTCTAGCAGTAGCAGTATTTTGTTACAGGTGAGACACTGACCTGAGTGCACATGGTACCTTGATGCACATGGTACCTTTTTGCACCAATCGTGCGATATGTGGACATATCCCAACACACTGATAGTGATGTTTTGAATGAAGTGCACGAATCAGGCATCATCATTCGCCACCTAGATTTCAATCATTATCGTCTGCAACATGATTTCTGACCCCGTTATTTAGACATTGACAGCTATAATGACAATAAAACAATACCATAATGTCCTTAAAAGACACACTGACCTTTTTGCATCAAGGGGGCGATATATGGTCCATTGAATTATATAATCTCCACATCGAGGTTGCTACGATTATTATAATCTCATTAAATTAACTTTTGGGAGCACATATAACTATTGAATAAACTCTTTAATTGAGTTAACAAATGATATTTAATTTATTTTCATAACTCTAAGAAAACATGAATACCACAGCAATAGTTAATTTAATATATAAAACGTTATTTGCATGAACATAGTAACGAACTTTTTTCACAACATATCTCGGCGACGTGAGAACTGAGTGATATAGTGTATGGTTTTGTTTGTGATATAGTTTATGGTTGTGTTTGTGATATAGTTTATGGTTTTGTTTGTGATATAGTTTATGGTTTTGTTTGTATATAGTTTATGGTTTTGTTTGCCGTTTGTATCAGTATTTCAGTCATATCACGATAAACAGTGAAACTACTCCGGACTATGCTGGTTTGCGAGTAATAAGTTGAAATACATGCCGGTAACTGACACCTGCACCATCTTCTAACTTAAAGTTTCAAGAAGACTACAACAATAAAACCGGCACATGTGTGATTTTGATAAACCTTCTTAGTTCTGTTATATAAGGTGCTACCTTCTTTAAGGTGTTTTAATTTTAAATTTATTGTATATTACTGATTGCATAGACAAATCATTTACATATTTAAAAAGTTGCACGTTGAGGTCAAGATTAATATGCAGTGGTGCAGATTTTGACATTTATGTAGCAATCAAAGAATTATCTATATTTAAATGTATGAAGTTAATGCCTGATTCGTGCACTTCATTCAAGACATCACTATCAGTGTGCTGGGATGTGTCCACATATCGCACCATAGGTGCAAAAAGGTACCATGTGCCTTCTTATTTCAGTGTCTCATGGTACCTATTTGCATCAAGGCGATATATGGTCCATTGAATTATATAATCTCCACATCGAGGCTGCTACGATAATTATAACAGTGTTGTATATATTTCAACAAAACATTAAAATTCATCTGTCACGTAGTCTTGATTTGATCACGTATAACCGATATACACACGCTAATTTAAAATTGAAATTGAACTATTTGCATTTCAGATTAATTCACACACGTCCACAGATTCATCCAAAGTCATCGTTGAATCCAAACTTTTCCAACATCATGTGAAATCAGCAGAAAATATTTATAAAGCATCAACAGAAAACGGTAAGCGTGTGATAAGCATTACGTTTTTCCCTTGAAAGTCAGATAGGGCATAAAATGGTGTATGCACTTTAGTTAATGGCTCATTCTCGCTTTGATTGAGGCTTGAAGGTTTACTTACATCACATGTAACTTTAAAAATTAATTATTAAGTGATTTGGGTACGTAACATTTCTGTAAAACGGTCAAATTCGTTGAATATTATAATCAAAGTACTGACAGTACTGGTGGGACGATGCTTCTGAAGAGGATTGATATAAAAGCATCTATTTAATTTTAAGTTTATCTGCGTCACCACAATTGTGTATGTGGGTAGGAAAATTTTGGGTAGGAAAAAAATGGGTACGAAAATTTTGGGTACAAACATTATGCAAAAAATAAATTGGGTACGAAAAAAGATTTGGTTAGGAAAAAAATGGGTACGAAAAATGTAGGGTACGAAAAAAAATGGGGGGTACGGGGAAGTAGTACCCGTGGGGAACTTGATCCATTCAGCGAAACTGGGAGGCGGGTTACATTCTCGATCAAATATAACAAGAAATATCTTTAACAAGATATTTGACGTGTATTTTCTGTACCACTTATCTTAAAAAAACGTTCTTTACAGTAAAACGTTTGTGGGCTATAACATTACGTTTCAGCATATAAATTCAAAACTTTACATGCTCTTTAATTACACCATGCTCTTTAATTTCTCATGTATATTATACCAAACTTTATATTTCGTTGTTCCCTTTCCTAAGTTAATGATACTATGTGTACGGACGTGATTTCACATGCCCATGTGCATGAACATATAATTTTTTCTCTTTTGATTATTGTTTTTTCTCTAATTCAATAAGCTTATGCATGTTTGTGCGTTAAGCACGGCAATAATTTCATGATGATTCCCGAAAGTAGGTATGAGCACATAGTCGTAAGAGCACTTGTATACGTCAGTTCGCCCATGAACACATGGTAAGGTTAACTAAATCTGCGCGATATGACCTAATATGTGTTTAAAACAGCAAACAATATCCAACAAACGAATGAATTATCAAACATAGTATGTGCACTGATGTGGCTCTGTAATTTCTGTTTGAAAAGTTTATTAAATATGCAAAATAAGAAAGCATGCATAAGAGCGAGTTTCACAAATGTCATACGGCTATTATGCTGTTTATATACCATAGTCGCTACAGCGTTAACAAATGGCAGGTTCGAAATAATTCGTTTTCTTTACACTCATGATCGCTTTAAAAGTTAATTATACACGTTTTAATTCGCAATTTATTTACTGAATCACGACAAATGTCAAATACAATACAGAAACGCATAGTTGTTTCAGTGATCTATAAACATATAATAAATTGAATATAACTGATTTAAAATTAACGTTTTCAAACTATTACTTAATCTTTTTCCCAGAATATGCTGTCCTATTTATAGTTGAGCTTCCTATACATTTATCAATGATAATCAGCGAGGTATGCCGATGAGAAAAATCGAGCTATCTCAATCGGACTGGCTCGGTCTTTTACATAGGTCGCCATTGTGAAGAATATTTCATGGTATAATAACTTAGACGAGCTGCTTCGCAGCATCGTCAAAAACAATACCCATGCTTCTGAATAACGCACTTTATTGGCATATGTCATTGTATTGTGTTTTTGTTTTGTTTCTATCATAATGTTTTTTTCTGATATCTTTTCATATACATTTAAATATTCTCAAGGACTTTGTGTTTTTGTTTTGTTTCTATCAACATGTTTTTTCTGATATATTTTCATATACATTTAAATATTCTCAAGGACTTTCCAAAAATGTAATTAGTTTTTCTTTGGTATTAAGGAGACACGCTGCATAATGGCGTATACTCCATGTGCACTTTTATAAGAAAAATCAGCACATAACGAAAGAAATTAAAGCATATAATTGCATGTCGAATCTTTGAATTGTAGAAAACTACACGTGCATATATAATGATTATATAGCCTGTAATATAAATTCCTTTACATTTGCAGACAATAAAAAATACAAATAAAAAATAAATCAAAACATAGTCCGTTCCACAGATTCATTCGTCCCAGTTTCGCTGAATGGATACGATACTGCATGTTGGTTTTAAATTCAAACCTAGTCACTAGTAATATACTTGAATGTGTGTTTTTCAAGATGCACAGCATGGTTTTATTGGAAAAAAAAGCAAAAGCAAAATATGCGTCACTGTTTGCTTATATAAATCCGTCTTTAAAGTTTTCATGATCGGTAAAAAGCTTAAACGTGTAGGCATTGGGCGAGCTATGTTCAATGCATCGGCATGCTCCTGTGAACAATTTAGTGCTGCAAAATTACTAATGATATTAATTGTTATGTCATGTCGGAACGTCTGTTTTATTATCAATCGCGCATTGACCCATTGACAATGAAAATAAATATACCTTTAATGACCCATCAGCAATGAAAATAAATCTACTTTTAATGACCAATACAACAGAGATTAGATGTAATTGCGAGTCACGTTGACGTAGGATTCAATTACTCGCCAGGTTTTCTTTGTAATGCACGAGCACGTTATATGTATTGCTTATGATTGTCAAAGTATCACGCGCTGTCAAGAATGTAGGCGAAACGGTCAGTCCTTTGACGGGACTGGAGTTTCATAATTGGTTATTGATTGAGCAATTATCTATGCCCATGTGCATGTATTTATTTGCTTGGAAATAAGCACATGAGTCATATGGCGTATATGTACGTTAATAAACAAATGACGGTACTCCTTGTGTTCGCCATTCCCGAATACAGTTCTTGCATTTATATTACATATTACATATATTAAATTTGTCTATGCTTAACTACGCAATAAATTCCAGTTACTAACTGTAGCAGAGAAAAAATTATTATAAAAAATATTTCTTAAATATAATTGTCATCCTGGTATAATCAAATATGAACAAAATAGTAGTAAAAGCAATAACGGTAGTAATAGTAGCAGCAGCACCAACAGTAGTAGTAAATCAGTAGCGGTAGTAACAGTAGCAGCTGAATCAGCAGTAATAATAATGATAATAAAAATTAATAATAATAATAGCAGCAGAAGCAGTAGTAGTGGTAATAGTAGTAGTAGTAATAGTTGCTGCCGCTGCTGTTGCTGTTATTAGTTTTCAAAAATACGAAATAATAGTGGTAGCTATATTAGTAAAAATATATTGGGCGAATGTATCTATTTAAAAGGACATATCAATGTATCATACTTTGATGTAAATGAGTTTGTTTGCTGTGGGTTTAAAGCTTTATTATCTTAATTTATCTGCTCATTTCTTGCTTGAAATGGATTACAATTTAATGCAAACATAGCTCTGATGCATGGTGACTGTCATGTTTAAAACTGATCGAACGGTCTCCGTATGTCGGTGCCTTATTTTTCTTAAAGATGAAAGAGTTGTGTTTACAAAGACGGATTTCACAAGCGGGCACTTTGTTTTAACCCATTTTTACCTAGTGGACTCTCCCATTCTTCTAAATTGGATCAATTTATTTCCAAAATTAGGGATTTCTAGTATACTTATTTCTATATTTAGAATATTTCTTACAGAAATTTATTTGAGCAAACTGCGTAGACCCTGATGAGACGCCGCATCATGCGGCCTCTCATCTGGGTCTACGCTGTTTGCCAAGGCCTTTTTTTAGACGCTAGGCATAAATGGGTTACGATTGAAGCAGTGAATCTACTAAACAGTATACTTTACCCCGAGCATGGCAAGTTAAAATTGAAACAACTCTCAAATGGATGCGTGTCCGCTATTCAACTATTTGTCTTTCACACTGCCAACATGAATACGTATTTTATTTTTGTGTCTGTTGTTTCGTTTACTGTATTGAGTTATAATCACAATCAATGTTTTAATATATACAAATGCTATTAAATGTTTGCTTCACACTGCGGTTTCGAAATTCCAATATCCCAGTACGAATCATGACATAAAATATAATTCATTTTATCAAAGTCTATAACACTTGAAATAAGTCTTAAAATTTATTTGGAAACACAAAACAACTTCCTTAGAAAGAAATTAAAAATTGTTTTGTGGGTTCAATGATTGTGAACTATTTCATTAATAATTGGTCATGCGATAAAAGATCTCCGTTATACAGATGATGTATTACATATGTATTGATTAACTTTTTGACAAATAAGTTGTAGTGCTGACATTTTTACTCAGGCATGAAAATAATTCACCTTAACGACGTACGATTAATAGTTTTAATAGTTCTTTGTGAACTATTTGGTTTCAGGTAAGCTTTCCGTAATGAAAACAGAAGTACACGGCGGATTTATCATTTAAACGTACGCACGCTTGATATATTCTGCTTTAATGGGCGCAAAATATACATGAACGTGTGACATACTAGTATGATGTTAAAAGTATGTGAATACATAGAGGATATTTGTTGGATTCGGTGGAATATCGATTTTATTTCACGAGTGATCATATAAAATAATATTTTCACGAGTGGCGCAGCCACTGCGCCACGAGTGAAAATGTGTATTTTTTATGATCACGAGTGAATTAAAATCGATATTCCATCGAATCCAACAAATTTTCTTTTTATTTTATGCTTTTGTCACCGTTAATTTACATTGTAAAACAATTTAACTGAATAATTTCGCTGGATTTATGACGTCATTTCGTTGAAAAAAAATGACGCCATTTCACAATAAAACAGTGAAAAATATCGATATTTTTCACTGTTATTTTTTACTATTTAAAACAGTGAAATACCAGTTTTATTTCACTGATTTTTCTCTATAAACCAACTGAAAGCATAAAATAAAAATTGATTTCAATGACCTGGATAGATAACACAACCTCATTTTATTATTTACTTGTTGTTACATATTAGGGGACTGGATATTGCCATCACGAAAGTTTGCTTTTCAATTTACATAATAAATGTGAACTTATTAATTCTATGCATCTTATATCACTTATATGCTCCAACACGACTTTTACAGCAGTTTTCATTTCTGAACAACCTCATGTATGTGGGTAGGGGTTAGGGTAAGGTGGTATTTTTATCTTATTTTAATTATTTAGATTTGTTCTACAAATAAAATGTCCTTTGAATGATTGCAGCGAATTCCCGATCAAATAATTACCACAATTGAATGTGTTTGTTTTAGTATTCGTTGTCTATCTTGAATTGTGTCGTGCTAACACTTTGCCTCATGAATTCTTACAGCAATACGCGTGGTGTTCATACAATTGTATGATTCAACACCACAAAACATGATCTAAATAAAACGTTAAAATTTCAAAATAATATCAATTCTCATTTGTCAGCAGACTCGTTTCTTATCTTTCAGAAAATATGCAAAGGGAGCAGCATCCCGCGGACATAACAGTTGTCGGTGATCCAAAAGTCGACCCGGAAATAAGTCTAAATGTGCACACACCCATTCGTAAATATAATATAAATCTTCAAAGACTTAATAGCTCCATTTTACACGAAGATTTTAAAGTGCTTCACGTATTCACTGACAGTGATGGGAAGACAGTCTTTCATGAGGATAATAAACATGTAAGTTTGAGATAGACCAGTGAAAATATAAAGGAAATAAACATATCAAGTGTATCATGTGTTTTTATTCAAATAAATACGAATATGTAGCCTAATGGTAGAACATGTTGTATTTTACTTTTGTCTCTATACGTCACATGTTTTTTTTTAATAATTCATCTGACGTGTTTCTCAACTAAAGATATTCGAGGATTGAAAACCATAAGGCTGTGTTTTAAAGCGGCCATCGCCATGTGAGCCTCGTTCTGGGAAAACAGGGATTTATGTCAGTGCGTAAAGTGTAAGGGACGAAACTTTCCGCTTTTATGGAATTTTTTGTTTTAAGGTGGTCCCTTCTAAACGAAAATCTAGTATAGGCGGAACGTGTTGTATCTGAAAAGCCTGTGCGTACATTTAAGTCATCACTCTTGAAAACTTAATTTCACAATTAAGAAGAAATGCCGTTTAAAAAATAACGATTAATAAGCATAGTACTTGTTCATCAAGGACAATAGTTTCTTCTGGTGTTTTTCAGTTTCAACATTAGACTTGCGTTTTTTTTCAGCACCGGCTCCATCAGAAGGCGGACAAGCTACACTTTTACCACGATGTAGGGTCCGGTACCCTGGTGAGTCTAAGACACAACGACAATCACAACGGTGGCAACATGAAACATTTTGTGGTGAGTTGTGTGTTACCCAGTAGTTATGGTGCTTTTTATAAAAAATAAAAATAATTAGATGCAAACTGCGTTTTGTATTTATTATACATAACATAAATATAAAAGTCCTTACATGCAAAATGCGGTAAGATAAACTCAAATTTGGTTTCGAACATTAAACTTTATTCCGGAAGAAAATAATCGTAACGAATCTGTAAATATTGCAGAAATAGTTAAAAATAATTTCACCCTGCACTTCTCTCAAAGTCCTTTATCAACATATGAACTTTCGTTTAACTACATTTACAATTTATAAGAAGTTTTCTGCACACACAAAATCAAATTAGGTCAATTACTCCAAACATTCTATAGTTTGAGGTTTAGTCCGTGTATTCAGTGCACTTACTCTAGATGTCCTCCAATAATATTTGAAGACGTATTGTATTCTCTATAATTCTCTTGAATTCATGCTTGAACACAATAGCGAACCGCAATAATTATATACAAACTATAGAGAAAGTTATTACCCTTGATTAAACCATATTTCATTTCTCTTAAAGTCATCTATAATTATATAAAGATTAATTTGATTTCATTTAAATTATTAGTTGCAGTTATACTCGATACATTAAAAAGACTATACCAAAAATTGACAAAGGGAACTGACTCTAAAATACTAATAACAGAGTTGTGGTTATTGGCGACGCACTTCCTCTCAATATCCTTTGTAAGTTTACTGTTTTAATGTCTTAATACTAAATACGCTATGCTATCCCTATGAGTATTATCTTAAATGCAACAACTATGTTGTTGATTGGTTTCCACGCCATTTGGGCGTTCGATGATGCATCGACACATTGATTATAATTGACGCATAGTGACCGCAAAAGAAAAACGCATTGGTTTGTCAATTCATACAATAACGATGAGGTCATATCCATACTTTTATTCTAATTACAATTAAATAATTTGTGCAACATAATTATGATTAATTGTAATGATGCCAGATTCGTGCTCATTTGTATTTACTTCATAAAGTTGTGGTTGTTCTGCGTACCAAAGACAGTTCCTTCTTCCTTGTGGGCTTGTGCTTGATATATCTAGTTTTGTTTAATTCATTTTAGCTCGGCTGTTTTCGGAGAAAACCCGAGGTATAATCATAGCCACTCGTCGTCCGCCTTCCGCCGTCCGCCGTCCGACGTCCGCCGTCCGCGTCGTGCTAAAACCTTTACATTTTGTTAAGGTTTTAAACATTGGCTCTTAAATCAAAGAGCTTCAATCTACATTTTTGAAACTTCATATGTAGCTGCAACTTGATGAGTTCTACATGCCACACCCATTTTTGGGCCACTAGGCCAAAGGTCAAGGTCACTGTGACCTCTAAAAAAAAATTCTGACCAGCTTTCATTTATTAAAAACTGCACCCGCAGCCGAGCGTGGCACCCGTTATGCGGTGCTCTTGTTTATACAGGTTTTAGACCAACAGTTTCAAAACAATGAATATTTTGTTTAGCCGTTTAATTGTTATTAAACTCCTCTCCACGCATATCAATAATACCAATTATACTGATAGATTACTAGTATCCTTATTTTTAGTATTAAATAACTAAAGTATCAGACGTCAATGGCTTCAACCTGTTTTATTTGTATTATCTAGCTAATTAAAGATCTATCATATAAATGATTAAAAAATAATTAAACAATAATAAAGAACATGCAAATTAACCATAAACTTGTCAAATTATTACAATACAATCATAAAAATATAGAATGCATTGTTCAACAAGTAAGAGTGTCGACGTGTCTGCTGTCGGGTTATTTAATGCTATGTCATGCTATGTTCTCCGGTTTAAGATCGTAGACACACTATTTTAATACACAAACAGAGTATCTTAAGTGAAGAATGCGTATATCGGTTTACATTGAGCACAAAAAAGAATATAAGAAATGTGCACATTATTTCATTGATGTCAGACAAATATTGTGTTTGCTACGGTTTCAGAAATAAGTAAAAACTAAAGGCTGGATCCTGTGATAATTAAAAAAGTACTCAAGTTAAGTTAATGAAACTCGGTATGTGTAAAGACGACCATGTGATGAATATGCATATTATTTCATCTTTTTCGTCAGACCAAAATTGTGGTTTCTATGTTTACAGAGATAATTGAAAACTAAAACCTGCATTCTGCAATGAAGTTTACTTTAACTAGATACTAGTAACTGAAGGGTATGGAGATCCTGTTCATGATCCCACAACATTAACCTTTAAATGGACTGCTTTTTTGTTTTAGACAAAGCTCTTGTTGTCTATATCTTGGTAGGCTTTTAATAGACTTGTTCATAGCCTTGTATATAGACTTGTATGAAATCTTTTTAATACCAACATACATGATACTTAAATAGCCTGTCGAACTTATTACGGGTCGGATTTTAGAGAAAGGTTTCCATTTTTTTCTATAAGCAACTAACACAATCATTTCTGGTATGATGTGTATAATCGCTAATGCCGCCTGTATGGTCCTTCCAGGCGATCTAGAATACACTTGCACGAAATGTAATCCGTTTCCATGATTACAGGAGGGCATTATCCACGAGGAAATGGTAATAGCACCGCCGTTGGCCCACAAAAGGCACAAACGGTCTCTGCACCTCGATACCCACACTATATGGAGGAAATCCCCGGACTCACATACATTCTCTGACGACGAGCTTTTTGGTAAGCTGGTTCAGTTGTAGTTAGTGATGACTAAAGACACGAGTTCCGCCATAAGAACACGGGAATTAAAGGGGCCTTTTAACTATTTGGTAAATTGACATTTTTTTTCTTCAAATTCGCACATTTTCGCTTTAGTTATGATATTTGTAAGGAAACAGTAATACTTGACATTTACCATGCTCTAAAATATCCATTAAATGCATCTTTCGACGATTTAAAAACCTGAAAATTATAAAGCGTTGCAACACGAAACGATTGAATAATTAGGAGAGTTTTGATGTTGTCGTTATATTTTGTGATACTTTGAGAATTGCTTATAAAAAGCATGAAATACATCACTCATTGTATGAACACGGATGGCCGAGTGGTCTAAGCGATAGACTTTTACTTCAGAGGTTAGTAGTTCGAGCCCAGTTTAGGGTTACTTGTTTCTTTAATTTTATTCTTGTGTTTTTACTGGAGCTTTTAAGATTGACTGTTTACATTTATCAATATAAAGCATTTAATGAAAAACTTCAATACATGCCAAAATCTGTGAAAAGGCCCCTTTAAAGCATGTGCGTAAAGTGTCGTCCAAGATTAGCATGTGCGATACGAACAGGCTGAATGGAGACGAAACTTTCCGCTCAGACTTGATTTTCGATTAGAAGAGACATGCTTTAAAAGATTAATTCTATCAACGCAGAAAGTGTCGTCCCTGATTAGCGTATGCGAATTGCACGGGCTAATCTAAGACGGCACTTTTTGCACATGAACACATGAATGAAGTTAGTTTTTTTCTGGATCGAAGCTCATATTGTAGCTCAATTTCGTCCCAAGGTCAGATCCATATCTTAACTTCCTTAATTTAGTTCTCTGGGCGGGACAAACATGTAGTTTCCTTTATAGGTAGATCCATCAAGCTCTTCCCGAGTCGGGATTGATTGCATGGGAGTCGAGATAGACACACAATACAGAAACAAAACGTCACTCACTTATCCATTTTAAAATACATTGTATATCATATTTGGTGATCAGTCATGGTTTGTTAATACAACATTAAATGTGTGTATTAATATCATTTGATGATGAATCTGATCTTATTAACACGACTGACGTCATTCCGATAGACGCCACGTTAATACTAGCATTTGATGATTGGACCTAATGAGATGACTTTTGTACTCACTTTCATTTGACATTTCCGTTAAGTTATGATGTCGCCATAAGTAAATTGTTTTGGTTACATTATCATAATATCATACATCGAAATGTTTGAAAACATTCAAAGGTCTGCCAAATTAAAATTTTATGGTTCAAGACTTGTTCCCGAGTATACTATTCAAATGGGAAACACCTGGTTGTGAAATGCCAACGAATGGCCATATCATTTTAGATATAAATGGTTTGATATTTTATTACGCATCCGCATTGCGCATCTATTTGTACTTATTGTTTAGCAAGATTGATATGTATTATTTAGAACAATTTGATGCATATTGATTTGGTTGTACATGAAACCCATTTACCTTGCACAACGCAGTAGAGCCGCGTCATGCGACATTGGGTCTTATGCCATTTGCGGTCAGCGTAGTTCCAGTTCAGCCTTCGTATGCGCGCAGTTTGGTCAAAAGCTACCGTGTTTGCTAATGAGAACAATACATCTTCGTGATTTCGGCAGTTCTTACCAGACTGCGCTGGTCTGGAATTACACTGATCGCATATGGCAAACTACCCATTTTCGCATAACGCGGCTAAGTTGTTAGCCGTGGACTTTTTGCGCCTCCAGTCAAAATGTTTTATATGTGAATTTCCAAGTGAACGAGGTCCTTCTGCGCCTGAGGATGCATAAAGAAAAAAGTTGGAGTGTGTCCCAGCACGCCTACTTAACCCTTTGCATGCTGGGAAATTTGCAGTCTGCTAAAATGTCGTCTGCTGAATTTTTAAAATTAGCATTTTCTTCGATTTTTTTTCAAAGAATACTATCAGAATAGCAAACAGTTTGGATCCAGATGAGACGCCACGTTCTGTGGCGTCTCATCTGGATCCAAACTGTTTGCAAAGACCTTCAAAATTCGGTTCCAGCGCTGAAAGAGTTAATTAATCTACTAGACTCATGAACGTTTGACTGAATCTCAAATTTTAAATATTTACTGAAAGCAATTTAATTTCAATTCGTTTTTGTGCTGTGTGTTTCAATTTTCAAGCAAAGAACATACAGTTCGCAAAACAGACGAACTCTTCTTTCGTTGTCGCCGCTGACTCAATTCTTCAAATTCATCGGTTGTTATTTATTATTGATTTCAAAATTAATAGAGTAGTAAAATTGATTTTTTTTTCAAAATTATTAACAAAACTAGCCAATAAATTTCAAATGTTTGTATGAATAGCAACCGATGATACTTTTTCATGGAAAACGATTAATATTATATTCGGGAATTTGACATACCATGTTAGTCCATTTCCGCATCAGAGCTTTCAATTTGTCATCGCTGATATGAAACAGATATCATGCCAACACTTCATTATGGCTTGTTATTGATTTATTTCTTGATTTTAAATCTATTTTTAGTATTTCAACAATTAATTTAGATTTTTGTTAAAAGTTTTATAACTTTTAATAGAATAGCTGGCGTATTAATAAGAAACATATCATACACACTTATTTTAAATATTTGCGTTTATTTTTGTTATGCTGATACAAAATGTGTATTTTAACTATATTGCATTTGAAAATAAAGATTTTGTGTATTTTAATGAGAAGACAAACAATTTCTCCTCAACAACAAACTTAATTATAATGCGTTCGTATGTTCACACCAAATGACAGCGAATATTAGTATACCATGTGGCATTGGAGGTAAACATCGTGTACGATTGTTATATGTAATATTTTCTAAAGGTTACTTTAATGAAGCCATTAAACAGTTTATTCAAAATTTCCAAAGTAAACGTCATAATGACTTTCTCAACCGACATATGTTGTCAAATATGAAATAACAAAAAAAGTAACATAGCATACAAATTTACAAATGAAATCCTGTTTATATTTTAGTTCCTCCAAGCGTGGACAACTTAAAATTCCCATGGAAAGAGGTCTTGAACTTGACAACATTGAACTCGACGGCGTCGAAAAGCGTCGAGTTTGTGAACGTCTTTCAGAAACGTCAGAAACGTCAGGTAACTCTGAGCTCCTCGAAGATCGAGCCAGAGTTATTGCTCTTCTGTGATAACGCCATGGTCCAACAGTTCGAAGGCGACACGGACGAACTGTTAGAGTACCTCTTGCATTTCTGGCATGCCGTGAGTGTTTTTTATTATATGCGTAAAATTTGCATGTTTTTATTGTTAGTGTAAAATAGGTATATTAGTTTAAAATGTTCGTGTTTTATTGTTAGTGCAAAATATGTATATTAGTACGAAACGTGGGTGTTTTTATTGTTAGTGTAAAAAAAGATATTAGTGTAAAATGTGTGTGTTTTTATTGCTAGTGTAAAATTTGTATATTAGTGTAAATTGTGAATGTTTTTTATCATTAGTGCAAATATTCGATATTAATATGATTTATTTTCGACAATGTAAAATCGGTGTAGTGTTTAACAGATGCATATCAAATGGTTAGTAAGTTCGATATGTCTGACAATAAAGCTGTTACAAATATTAGTCTGTCTCTGGGTAAACGGGGCTTAATGGATGTGCTTCAAGTGTAATCAATTCGTACAGGCTATTCTTGGACGACCTTTTTGGCCTTAACTGGATTTGCGATAGGAAGACACGTCCTTTAAACGGAAAATACCATACTACATCGGAAAGTGTCGTCCTTGGTTAGCATGTGCAGTCGACACATTTACAAACATGCGTTAAGCCCTGTTTTTTCCAGAGTGGGCCTAATATGCTATACTATTAAACACTTTCAAATATTTAAACGAACAGTACAGTTACTACTGTGTGTTATCTTTAACGCCTTAAACCTCTTGCTGCGAATGCTGCAATTACTGAAGTGAACAATTATGGTTAGACTCAGGTCAATCAAACTATTCCAACAATTTTCTTTATCGCGTGTTTTCCTTAAATCTCGACAATTGGTCGACTCTGACATTTTCTAAAATCACACACTCTGACAATGATCTCAGGGTTACTTTACACTTATTTTTATAGTTTAATGAAACCTCATCGTGTTACGATGTTTCTTTGAAGGTGAACTGGAAATTTCTGACAATCTCTCTACAACGGAAGTGGCCGCATATAGATTTAAAAATCCGCGAGATCGGGGTCTTCCGGGACGCCACTGCACAGCCGTTCATCGAGGAGAACCGGATACGCCAGGGCAGTCGGCTGTTCTCGCTGTATGACGCCATGGACAGCCTCCAGCGATGGCTGGTGAAGTACGAGACAGTTCTGCCACTACACGATGTGGCCTTTCTACAAACAGGGTATGCCTGGAATTTGGACATGAATTATTATCACTGTGTAGTAGAATCACTATGATGTTTTTGAAGGTTTGTTTGACGGACAAACATGAATAATGTATATGAAATATCAGATTATATATATATATATATAAGCTTCGCTCTTGAAAAAAAAATGAGCTTAGCGCATGTGCATAAGGTGTCGTCCCTGATTAGCCAGAGCAGTCCTCTGAGCTTAACACATGTGCATAAGGTTTCGTCCCTGATTAGCCCGAGCAGTCCTCTGAGCTTAACGCATGTGCATAAGGTGTCGTCCCTGATTAGCCCGAGCAGTCCTCTGAGCTTAACAGGGATGATACTTTCCCTCAGAACTGTATTTTTTCTATGAAGAGACATCCTTAATGCGGACCATACCATTTTAGCGGACAGTGTCGTCCCCTATTAGCCTATGTTAAGTGCACATGAAATCTTAGATGATGTATATGTTCGGACTTTCTCATTACACGTATATTATAGAAACGTTACACAGTCATTTAACTCGTTCTGATAATGCCATATGATAGTAGTGACGAGACAACAAATATGACATTGTTCTAATAGCATATGAGTCGTGTTCTGAGAAAACTGGGCATAATGCATGTGCGTAAAGTGTCGTCCCAGATTAGCCTGTGCAGTCCGCACAGGCTAATCATGGACGACACTTTCCGCTTAAACTATATTTTCGGTTGAAAGGGATTTCCTTTAAACGAAAAATACCATTAAAGCGGAAAGTGTCGTCCCTGATTAGCCTGTGCGGACTGCACAGGCTAATCTGGGACGACACTTTACGCACATGCATTTAGCCCAGTTTTCTCAGAACGCGACACATATATAAGTCGAGAGGCTCCGCCTCCATTTCAATCCAATCTGGTGCAGGCCACTAGACTGTAAGTACTCTTTGAACACTCGACTAGCGCAAAGTTTCTTTTAGTTTTATATTTCCACGCAAGTTTAACCCATGTATGCCTAGTGGGCTCTCCCATCTTTCTTTATTGGATCAATTTATTTCAAAAATAAGGGATGTCTAGTATATGTATTTCTATATTTAGAATAGTTCTTATAGAAATTCCTTTAAGCAAACAGCGCAGACCCTGATGAGACGCCGCATCATGCGGCGTCTCATCTGGGTCTACGCTGGTTTCCGAGGCTTTTTTTCTAAACGCTAGGCATAAATGGGTTAATTTGACCGTATTTATTGTATTGCATTTGGTTAGTGTTATACTTTGGTCACTATGTTCATATATTCTGCAGTTTTATAACTATATTATATGCCGAAACACCTCCAGTTAGCATGGTGCTACACAGTTGGAAAAACAACGAGCTGCATAAAATGGATTCTCTTTCTGTCGACTTTTATTTACTAATTACTAAATGCACGTGGCGGTATATGATAATGCACTTTATTGTTTAAAAAAATCCGATATCGCCGAAAATACACGCAAATCGAAAATTGCATCTGATTAATTTAAAATTCAAGTACACGCAAAAAGAAAAAAATATCGTAAAATTATTTGAAAGGTTCTGGGGTTAAGTATGATTTGATTAATATGATTTGACACCAGTTATGCACGATAATTGATTGGTTACACTATTTTTTGGAAACCGCCCATTTTACTGAGTCGATGCGCTTTACTAACCAACACATGCCTTTTTCCTTTATCAGATTGAGGGCGTAGCTAAGAATTACTGTTCTAAATCATTTGTTTTATTAGCGGGGCATTAATATGTCTGAAAATATTGTTAACAATAATTTAATTATACTTTATAAGATCAATTAACGAGACAATTTATAAACCGCCGTTACTATACTCACCATTTCATTATCTTCTGTCGTTAAGGTTAAGTCGAACATTAAAATATTTTAATATCTTTATCAAATTTTCTAATAGTGGTTGAAAGTGAACAGTTTTCGAATGCAGTGTTTGTTAATGCCTAAAGATTTAAGTGCGTTAAACGGAACGGATGAAAAAACAAACAAACAACTTTTTATTTCACACTGTGGTCCTCTAGATAAGCTTAAGATGTGACGACCTTACACAATGGCATTGGAATAAATGCTGCCATTATAATTGTATTGATAGCAAGTCAATGAGTTGCTTTTATTAAATACACAGACCATTAACGTCTAATACGAAAAATCGCATTGTACCCGCCCCCCTAACCGCACCACGACTCTCGCTCTCTTACATCTAGTAAGCATGATGCAAAAAAAATTGTCAAACTGATCATAGAAATAATTCTAAAAATCATTAATTTGCTTTAAGATTTTACAAAATATGGTCATCTATATGGGCATTGTTTAGTTCGACAATTGTTACTCTACATTTGCTGTCTTTTTTAAGGAAATTACAAATGAAAGTTGTGTAGACAGTTTATTTTAGTTATGTTTATGCATTGACTAATTTCACTATTATTTGCTATAGATGGATATTATTAAAACCTTCGTACTATTAACTGTAATGGTACATGTAATATCTTACTGTAAGTTATGTTCAATGTCTCCTCGTTCTTCTGATACATTGAGCCACTGGAAAAGGATTATTTTCAGTTTTTATCAATGCTTATTACATAAACAACATACATTTATATTGATATTAGCGCTGTTACGAAACGTGCACGATGCAGGTGTTTCTTATCATAAATTGTCCTCTGTTGTCATTAATACCGCGGCTGTAAATTATCTCGGCTTTCACTGTCTGCGCTTTGATATTTTCTTACATTTACTTGCATCACCCATTCGTACGCTGAATGAGCTAATAACGATGAGTCAAAAAACCGATTTGCATTTAATGGTTCAGTATCATATACTTATAAATATTGGATTGTATATTGATACGATTAAAACAATAATGTTTTAACAAAAAGTAAACATGTCATACAACGCAAATATTTACATGTTATCTTGTTATATTTTGACAATCGTGAAAGATTTGTTTCAAACGCCCATTTTCCTGCGTTGACTGTTATGTGTCAAAGAATTCGATGTTTTCAAGCTCTTTGTTAGATTCTTACATGCAGGCTTATGAATTGCTAATACGTATGTCTCTACTGCTCATCTGCAGACACAATTTCAGTGTATCTGGTGTGTCTGATGTTTATATATGAGCCGTGCTCTGTATCAATGGGGTTTAATGCACGTGTCGTCCCAGATTAGCCTGTGCTGTCCACATAGCCTAATCAGGGACGACACATTTCGCCCTTTTTGATAATTTCTGTTTAAAGAAAGTATCTTCTTAGCAAAAAAATCCAGTTTCGGCGGTAAGTGTCGTCTCTGATTAACCTGTGCGACTATTTACTTATATTAATATATCCCGGCAGTTAAACGATTCGAAAGATTAGGTTTTATTACATCAAACCGTAATTTCTGGACTGTTGACCTCCTGTATTTAATGAATTTCTAAAACAGCACTTCTTGATTCATGTCACATTTTCTATGATAGCATCTTAATATATATAAATATATATTAGTTAGCAACACTTGTTTCATTTTGAGGTCATCTCTTTTCAGTAATGACGCCTGCCGTATGACGTCACACACACGAAGGTTCAAGGACAGCCGGTTCACAAGCGATGATGACGAGGAGGAGGTTGACGGATGTGTGGCGGGAACTGCCGGTGAGTGACGTCACGAGATTCTTAAATATAAAAAAATACTTTATTACAAGGTACTTCCAGAAGTGGTTACAGCACACGTGACGATCATGATAATGACGTCCTTGCCGAAACAGGTATTTCTCAATGTTTTATACAATTTATTACTTTTGTTTAATTTTTAAATGCCGCCCGCTTTTCAGCCAAATTTATACGAAAGTGATTAGCGTTTATTTCGTATTAATATTCGATTTAGATCTATATCTCTACTTTACTCGCTATGATTTTTTTGTGATCCCGCTAAGAAATGTCGAAGCTAGTAGAGTATAAAACGGCTAAAGTCACTGTCTCGGCATGGGCGTCCTTTGGATAATCACGTGATGACCCCCTCTTTTGGTGCATATGTGTTTATTTATATATTCAGCTTTTGCAAATCAATTATTTACGGCTAATAACTTATTCTGCTGAAGCAGCTGACGACAAACTGTGTGTGCAACTACATATGTTGCTTCACGTACAATATATGTAATTTGTCTCGTAAATAAATGTGTGAGGGTCGATGGCTTCCCAATCAACACCGTATACAGTTTGCAAGCAATAAATGCATATTATATAACATTTTATTTAACCTGAAATTTTACAATAAAAAATAAACAATATTTGTTAAGAAATTGATGGCTGTACAAGGCTTCTAACGACCCTTAAAACAACTGTGGAAAAAGGGTAACAATAATATCCATTGTTTACTTTCACGCAATGATTAAAATGGTTAATTTTATTTAGTACAATATGGAAAACTCTTGCTCGATTTTGGTGCTTTAAGAGTGGTCTAGTTTGGTTCATTGTATTATGATAAATATACTTGCAGGGGTGGCCTACGTGCGAGGGGCGTGTTTGTCCGCACCGTACTTCCGGAAGTTGGCATACAATTTCGGGATTGGGGAGGCCTCCACGAGCTTCAATGGTGTCATTATAGCCGCCCATGAAGTTGGGCATCTGTAAGTGATGATAGAGAAGATATGGAACTCGTTCTGCTAAAACGGGGTTTAATTCATGTGCATTAAGTGTCGTTCCATATATCATGTGCAGTACTTACAGGGTTATCAGGCACAACGCTTCGCTTGAATGGTACTTTTCGATTAAAGAACGTTTCATCTCAGCGAAAATCCAAGCGGATAGTGTCGTCGCTGATTTAAATGTGCGGACTGCACATCATTATCTGGGACGACTCTTTACGCATATGCATTAAACCCAGTTTTCCAAGAACGCGTCTAGATATTTTCTCATTTCAATTGTTGTGAATACGTCTGTTTAATGTTTGTATCCTTATTTTCCACGCTTTGCTCACTTGTTTTAATTAAAGTGTGCATTTCGCATGTTTTACTACAAAGGACAGCTTAGAACACTGGAAACATCAACATGTATAGATGTTCGTTAGAGATAATTACTAGCAATCTTTGATTAATGAGATATGAATTGTTTAATACACATTTGAACAATTAAACTATTGCATGAGAACGAAATTCTTGTGAGTACAAATTTTTCGACGGCGCCAAATTTACAACATCGTATGCAAACTAGTTCCTGATCGATAATTGTAGTATAAAGTAAGTATTACCTTTTGTAAATTCGGTCATGACCAAAGAGATAGGTCCTTTTAAAAATGATGCATCGAAATGATAACTCTGACAAAAATTTGAAAATATTTGCAAGTATAATTTCGCAAAATATAATAGTTGTTTCTGTTTGAAAATAAAGACATATCAATCTATCATCCAAACATCGAGCGTCGTGTCTCGAGCACTACCCTCTTGTTTAATTGTAAATATAAAAAAATGCTTAAGCAACTGTTTTAAAGTACGTGTGTCTATCATCATACCATCTTGATGTTAAATATGACCCACTTATTAGACAGCACACTCATGTGTTATTTTATAACGGACAGTGTAGGTCCTGAACATACTGCGCGGATGTTGCAGGCTGGTCTTTAGCTACGATGGCCGCATTTCGCATAAGACCCATTTTCGCATGACGCAGGTCATATAACTTACACGTTTTATTGTACATGTTTTCTTCAATTCTTAAATAAATTGATATTTTGGGTGGGATGGGGTGGGGGGTATGCAAGATTTTGAATATAAGTTGCTTTTTTTATTATTTGTGTCATGAATAAAATCTAACGGCGAAATGGTAAATCTTATATCTACAATTCATTTAAAGAAAAACAAAAACAGGAAACACATCGAATGATACACAGTTTTTAAGCCTTTTATTTTGGCCAGGATATTCGATGATGATTTAAGAATGACCTTTACATGCGATACATTGTAGATGCATACTCGCATTGCGTGTCAGTTTTTTTAAATGACACTATAACATTATTCTAACCATAATAAACTATCGTTCATTCGCTAATTATACAACAGAAAGTTTAGACGTTAGGTTCTGCAATTGTTTATTGTCCGTTTATTATTTTGCAGAAGACATTAATTACTCCTGTAACATTTACATGAAAATTTAAAGTTTGTTCAAAGAATGATATAATACTGGCACAGAAATCAGACATGTGCGCATACAAATTGCCTATGCAAGTGTGTACGATTAAATTTTGACAGAAATTGTTTTGTTTATTCTTCAACAATTTTTTTATCTTATTTTATCTAGGAAAACACTTTCCTTAATATTTGACGGTTTAAATTACTTCCTGAAAATGTTTGATTGTTTCACGACATTTTACGAGATTATTAATTAATGGGATGATATGTGTGAATCACCTCTGAATAGTACAACAGCACTTTTGATAAAGGCATGCCATTGTATATTCGACTTCTGTAGTACGTATATATGCCAGGCTCTGCCAGTGTGCCTCCTGACTGTATTACTATATCACAAACTGTGCCATGATCTCTGGCTTTGTCATTTTGAATTGTTACTTTTAGACATTAGTTCTCGCTATCTTATTTTAGATCTGTTTTCCGTTATCACTGGCTTTGCTTTTGCGTATTGTTACTGTTTGCCCTTACCACAGGTCTTGCTATATTGTTTTTTTTGCCATTATTTTAGGGTTTTGAATAGTGAAATGTTGCCGCTTGTCTTTATCATCGGTGTTCCCATCGCGATTTATTACCGCTTCCCATTAAAACGGGGGTTGCAATTTTGAATTGTAACCCTTTGCTACTATTACGAGCGTTGCCCTGGTAAATTTAAGCGTTTTCCATAATTAAGGGCGTTGCCATGGCGAATTGTAACACTTTGTCATTATCACGGGTGTTGCAGTTGTGAATTGTCACCGTTTACCGTGATAACAGGCTAATCTGTTTGCAGGGGTCGCCGTGGAGTAGTGGATTATGGCGTCCACCTAGCGACCGGGGTCACGGATTCGATTGTTGTTCTTTAGATCTCCTTCAAAGACAAGAAGGTGCAATCGAGCTGAGATAAATAGGTTTCAACTTTAAGCGTATTTCTGTTTGCAGGCTGGGCGCCTACCACGATGGCGAGGCGGAGGCGAGTCCCTGCGCCAGCAACTCCGGCTTCATCATGAGCTACTCCAGAGAGGACGCATTCAAGTTCAGTAGATTCTCCGACTGCTCCATACAGAGTTTTCAAAACTTCCTCAAGTAAGTATGGACCTTTTTACCCGCTGCCTGAATGTACTGAAAATTTTGTCCCTAATTTGCGATACATAAATGGGCTTGACCCAACATAAGAATAAACTTTCGTTAACCATACGTTTTAATGGTGGGAGCGTTATAAAATTGAGAATGTCTCTTGGAAAACTTGGCTGAATGAGTGAGCGTTAA